>NW_019174521.1:586969-587170 GCF_002260705.1 Seriola dumerili | reverse complement strand
ATCCAATATTCTGAAGATACAAAAACACAACACCCTTATGTACAAGTTAATTTGTTGGTCCGAGACACACACTGAGCAAGAGAGAGAGAGAAGCCAGAGCTAACTGCTAAGCTAAAGTAACAATCAGTTCTAAACAGCATGTAAACAAATGCTGAATCAGTGAAGTTCGCTATTAGCAGCAGAGAGCTGTGGGTGCTGGAG
>NW_019174521.1:542167-586944 GCF_002260705.1 Seriola dumerili | reverse complement strand
GGGTGCACAGCGTGTCTGTTTAACACAAGCAGAGTTGTGAAGATGAGCTTCAGGTGTTTGATGTTTAGTCCGGTGGAACATTAGAAAGCAGCCACAGAAGGTCAGAACATTCTTTGTCAGTACAGATCATTTAAATAACATTTGTTTAAGCTTTATTAAAGTAATGTTAAACAAAAAATAATGAAATCATACTTTTTAAGGACTTTACAGTGAATCTTAGTGTCTCCTGTTATTTCTTTTCCCCCCAGATGAAGGATCCAGCTGATTACTGGCAGTTTGCAGGAGGATTTTTCTTCATCTGCTCCGTTGCACCGTCACTTCTGGTAAAGATTCATTGACCTTTGTGGTATGTTTAGATTTGACTTATTAATACACTGTATAGTTGGGATTCTGACATAAAAGATAGTATAATGTTTGTCCACATATGTTGTCAGAACTATATGGAGAATATATATATATTTTATTATTAGGAAAAAGTTTCTTGACAGAAACTTTAGTGGCGTCACTTTATTGATGGTGTTTGATCATAATAATTTAGGAGAAATCTGTAAAATAACAGTTTTTCTCTGTAGAAATATTAATGAAACTTTCTGTAAATGTATTGTTTTTACACTTTATCTGAATTAGGATATTTTACTTTAATTTTATGGTTTTTGTTTGGCAGCTGCTGCTGACAGTCATTTTACTGTTTTTTTATGATTTTTTTTTTTTTTTTTTTTTTTTTTTACAGTGTGGTGAAATTACAACGGTGCGACACTTTACATGTTGCTGCAGCAAGGAATTGTGGGACAGCATTTCTCCTTTCCTTTGGTAAAGGAAGCTCCAGTGTTTCCTCTGCTGAAGGAGATAAGAGAGGAAGCAGTGAAGCTCCTTTCCTCATCATTTAGAGAAGTGGACCAGCTCTCATCATGGCTGCTGCTCAGACACTTCTGGGTCGTTTCACTCAGTTTGAACCTTCCTGAGCAAAAAAGACCCAACGGCCGTTTTCCTGTGGTCATGCTCAAGGTGGAAAAAAAACAGGTTGAAA
Source organism: Seriola dumerili (assembly GCF_002260705.1). Taxonomy (NCBI): domain Eukaryota; kingdom Metazoa; phylum Chordata; class Actinopteri; order Carangiformes; family Carangidae; genus Seriola; species Seriola dumerili. The sequence goes on along the minus strand of NW_019174521.1, from coordinate 585,917 downwards.
GCCATAAACAGCTTCTGCCAAATCATACATTGAGATGGTTTTTGGTTCTATATCTAATATATCTTCTTATGGATCAACACTTCAAATAAAACACAGGAGAAAAGGAAAATATGGAGCTTTAATGCCTGATTTGCAATATATCAATTAATTTTGAATTGTTAAATCTATAAAATGTCATCAAATAGTGAAAAATCATCATTAAGGTCCAGAGGGCTTCAAATGTCTTTTTTTTGTCCAACCAACTGTTGAAAACTCATATACTGTTTATGAGAATATAATACATTAAAATAAAAAGAGGAAAGTCTTGCAAAGCTATTCTTTGGCATTTTAAATTACTTAAAAATAACAACAAAAAAAGATGGGATAAGTGATTGGCTCAGCGACATGTTGTTACTAGAGCTCCAGAGAGAGCTGAGAGAGGAGATGTAAAACTACACTGAGATGAACCGCAATATCTTCTTATGATCCACACTTTACTGTTGACGGGACACAGCTGTGCTGATGTTCAGTACATCACTCCCTCTCCTGTGATACTTTTTTTTTTTTTTTTTTTTGGGTTTTTGTGCCTTTAATGGGCAGGACAGTAAAGAGACAGGAGATGGGGGGGGATGACACGCAGGAAAGGGCCATCTGAAGCGGGAGTCGAACCAGGGGCCAGCTGCAGCGAGGACTGTAGTCTCTATATATGGGGCGCCTGCGTAACCCAGAATTCTGTGATATTTAATACATATAAATATACACACACATATACATATACATACATATATATATGGATCTGTAGACACACATTCACATGACTGTGTGTGAATAATACTACTACTTTCTAAGTTTCAGTAAGTTAGTAAGTAAATAAGTAAACATGAGAGGACGACAGCAGAAACTTTGTCGTCATGAATGAGACGATGACACTCTGGATCCTCTGCTCTTTATTTCATGAAGTGAAATGTGTGATATTCTAATGTTAGGATGAAACTCTCTGTGTGAACCACTGAGGCTGATTTATAACCTGTTCAACATGCTGTGTGAGTATACTGTGTGTATGTACAGATACTGTGTTAACAGGAGGGACTATGACTTCAGAGCTTGCAGAATACAACACTAGCAGGATACAGTGGTGGTCCCATATGAAAGTATGTAATGTATAATAATAATGTATACAGAGTATTTACACTACCAGAAACTATCGTACATAAATACACATGGATCAGCAAAGAAATACACAGAATATTCACCAACAGACGTCCCAGAATCATGAGAACCAGAGGACACACAGCAGTTCAACCAGTTAAATATTATGGTTCTATCTACAATCTACACTATGAGCCATGGCAGAGAGACCCCCCCCCCATACTGCATCTGTTCAGTCTAAAATATTACATACAGCAACGAGGATATGAAAAGGCAGAATTAAAAAACATGTATGGTTTATGAGAGAAATAATATAATTAACATTTCAGTGCTGTGATATATCTCATGCAAGAAGCTTAAAGTGGTTCATAATAAACGTAGTAATAGCATAGATAACTATATAAGCTACAGTGACTTTAAAGGGTTAACCCACCAACGCTTTCAGGCACATCTCAGGATTAGCATTAGCCTGGACAACAGTTACTTCTGCAGCAGTAAGCAGGAGCCCGACTGTGAGTTCAGACCCAAGAACAGAGCAAAGTGTGGAGGCTGGGTGAGGGTTTATAAAGTCAAGGTTTAAATGTTTCCGCTTATAAAGGACCCCCCCAGTCCTTCACTGGTCTGACAGCAGAGAGTCTGTCACACTGACCTGGATTTCTGTGACTGTGGTCCTTGGATCAGTGAGATCTCAGGGAAACTGTCCGACAGGACGAGGGACAATATATGCACAACGAAGAGATTAATGTCTCTCATGAACAGGAACGTGATGAAATCTACAGAAACTCCAGATAAAAAGATTTAAGGCTGAAACAGTTGATCAGGAGGTCCAACAAAACCCTGAAATCAATCAAGTCTATATTGTTAATTAACAGGTGTTAATTGAGTTTTCTGTAGAAGATGGTAAAGGTGTATCTGGACGAGGAGGACTGGGTGAGGAAAAGTAGCTGCGTATGAACAAATGTAATATATGACGTGTCAGGCGGGTCTCTGTGTGTTTGAAAATGAAAATGTTTCAGCTGAAGTGAAAAGTTTGTGCTCATCCCAAAACGGTTTGAAAAGAGAAGGGAAACTGGAGGAAATAAGAACATTGAGTTTCTGAGTGTCTGTAACGTCACACGTCGTCTGATTGGTTTGAACAAACTGACGATCAAACTCTCAACGACACTGGGTGACACTTTGTTTTGTTCTCAGTCTGAACCTGAAGTTCTCAGATACAGTGTGACCCGTTATCCACTGATTCAAGTTCATGTTACCCCAGGCTCCAGAAACCGGTTAGCATCCTAGTACTAGACCAGGTTTAGCTTAGTTAGCCTCCAAAACCAGTGAGTTTGGTTTGAGATCCACACTTAGTCCTGGATCAGGGGCACAGTGAACCCTGGACCGGGTCCCGACTCATTCTGCCTTCACACAGTTCATGATGTACAACAACAGAATCTCAAGGCGTAACTGTACGTACATATCAGCATCTAAAACCAGTACAAACAGTAGAAAATACACAAGTCACAGAAACTCCTTCAAATTAAAATAGACATAAATGATAATGTTGACGTGGAGCTGACATCAGAATCAGCAGAAAATGATGTCAAAAGTTTATAAAGCTTACCAAAAGTGAATATGTTAACTTATTATATTTGCACATTAAAGGTTCAAATGTTGTTACATACAAACATATACGAGTCTGAAACTTCCCTCTATAAAATCACCCATTCAAATAAAAGTTAGTAACTGAGTCAATTTGTTTAAAAAAAAAACTTTGCAGTTTTTTGTTTCATGTTTTGTTGAAATAAATATAAGAGATGAAAATGGGGCGACAATGAACTATTTGATGATTCAGTCCTGGTTCATTAATGTTTTATGTCACACCAAACTCCACTGAAAAAATCTGGCATTTAAAAAACCATTACTACTACTACTACTACTAATACTGTTACTACTAAATGCATATACTCGGCAAATAACTTAAAAAATATAAAGTGTTATAAATTGTAAGGATTTCCACTTCATACACCAAACATCACTTTTAAACAGAGGATGGTCAGCAGGTCGGTCTACTTCATACTGTGTTATACTCAATAAAGTGCTGAGGATCACCAGGCCTTTAACACTACATCACTTTATATCAGCAAGGAATTACATTGTCCTTTAATTCACAACTTCAGTTCCTTTCCATCAAACTTCAGACATCACGAGCATCAAACTGTAGTTTGAACCAGCGAACGCCATGACTGGAAACTCACTGTGGGAGGAGCTCTGTGCTAAAGATACCAGCTGATGGTGGATGGTTTGGTGACTAACAGCAGAACATGTAACAAGACAGCTGTGGAGTTGTGCCAAGGTTATTCTGTCTGTTGGATCAAATCAGTCCGGTTTGTGTTCTTCACCTTCTTTCGTCTCCCTCCATTTTCACCTCCTGCTCGTCTTTAAAGAAACATGAAAACTGTAGTGCTCCGGCCGACGGCGGTGTTGTTACGGTTCCTGAGGAGGTTGTTCGTGGCCAAAGTTTCAGGTTTGATAAACTCCACAGAACTGTGGATCATCCCTCTCTTCTTCTCCACTCCCTCTGTCCGTCCCCACACACTGCAGACCTCACAAGGCAGGTCATTAAACTAAGTGCAAATGAAAAGAATAAATATCCTGAAACAGTAATGTTGTCAATCTGTTAACACATCAGAGCCCAACACATGGTCAACAGGAGGAGGCATCATGAGCCGACTGCATAGCTGGATTTAGTGTTTAACGTAAAGACTCTTCTTTAAATCAAACAAAGACACAAACAGAAGAAATGTCCTCAACTGTGTCACTGTTACTTCTGTCATTGCACGAGTCGTCCTTTAGACAGTTTCTAAGTTTCCTAAATAAAACTAACTTTGTTTAAAGTGCATAAAAAATCTGACATTTGACTTGACTGAATCCTCTCTGGTCACATGACTCATCACTTCCTCCATCTACCAGGCACAAACATCTTCCTCAACCTCGCCACCACCTGAAGGACATTCTCCAGTTCACCTGCACCTGGATACATCCACCAGCCATCAGACCTGTCCCAACAGGAACCAGGTTCTGGATTCCACAGAGGGTCAACGCCAAAACCAGTTGCACCTGTCACATCTTCTAGCCACAGGTGAGTCCGTGGAACCCAAAACTGAACCAGAACCAACATTGTTCACTCAACAACCAGCTGGTCTCTGAACTCCTGGACGATGTTACTCTGGTAGAACCATGAAACTGGTCACAACAATCTCAGCCAATCATCTAGCAGTAAGGAAATCCCCTTTCTACGGGGAACCCAAAGGTCTACCAGAGAGGGACTTCCTCCATGTGACCACCCACAGAGGTCATGACCTTTGTCACCCAGGTAGGGTCAAGCCCTCATTGGCCAACCACAGGCGAGTCAGTGGGAGTCTGAGAGTACAAGAACAACAACTTCCTTCATCTAACATTGACAGAGATTCTTGTGTAATCTGGTGACTCCAGTGGGTCAAGGCCACACCTACAAATCAATGACTGGTTACAACAGGAGCCAATCATCACCTCGATTCACTACCAGCCAAAATATACTGGACTCTGACATTATGGGCATTTAAGCAACGTAGGCATGGTGAAGGTTGAAAGTTTGAGGTCAACTGGTAAAAGGACAAGGCCGACGGCAACAATCCTTCAGGAAGTATCAAGCTCAATCATGAAAATGTAACCCCACCCCACCCCCCACCCCCACCCCGGTCTGATGGAGTCCACGTCTGTCACAAACTTGAGAACATGTTATCGTGAAGCATTTCCTGTGGTTTAGAGCTGGGGGGGGCTGAGGGCCACGACAGACTCTGACCTATTTCCCACAACTAAAGAGAAGGAAGACAAGAAGTAAAAAAAAATCCTTTATGAAAAGAAGAAAAGAAACTCTAGAAGCAGGTCATCCCATCAGGCTCGGAGGTCGTGGTCGCCGTGGCTCCACCGCCAACCAAAAAGACAGCGATGCTGGACTTTGACTGGTTGATTTTAGGGATGTTTCCTGCTCTATGGAGACCAGAAGAAAAGTGGATGTAGCTGCTGCTACTGCCACCGGTGTTGAAGTCGAAGTCTGGGTCGAGTGCTGTATCCGTGGAAACAACCCACGAGGCTGGACGCCATTTTTTCAGGGTGTACGGTGTCTTCACACGACGTTTTATTTTCTCTCCTGAAGCACTCAGACTGCCGCTCTCCGTCAGAGACACACGACCTGAGGAGGAGAGCAGGGACAGTGTTAGCAGATGTCTCACCTTTACAGCTTCAACAGGTAACAAACCATGTGACCTGATGGTCCACACTGTCCGGTCTGTGTGGTGGTGAAACATGTTGCCAGGAGCTTGATGGTGTGACTACCTGGTGCGTCACTGCAGCAGGTAATGACTGACAGCCACAGTGATAAGTAATAGGGATGGCATTTTCAGTAATTTCAATATTCAAGTACTCTCGTCACCTTAGTACTCAATTACTCGCAAATTATATATATATACACTATATTGCCAAAAGTATTGGCTCACCTGCCTTGACTTGCATATGAATTTAAGTGACATCCCATTCTTAATCCATAGGGTTTAATAAGACGTCGGTCCACCCTTTGCAGCTATAACAGCTTCAACTCTTCTGGGAAGGCTTTGCACAAGGTTTAGGAGTGTGTTTATGGGGATTTTTGACCATTCTTCCAGAAGCACATTTGTGAGGTCACACACTGATGTTGGACGAGAAGGCCTGGCTCTCAGTCTCCGCTCTAATTCATCCCAAAGGTGTTCTATCGGGTTGAGGTCAGGACTCTGTGCTGGCCAGTCAAGTTCATCCACACCAAACTCTCTCATCCATGTCTTCCCACAAAGTTGGGAGCATGGAATCTCTTGGTATGCTGAAGCATTCAGAGTTCCTTTCACTGGAACTAAGGGGCCAAGCCCAGCTCCTGAAAAACAACCGCACACCCCCCCCCCACCCCTTCAAACTTTACACTTGCACAATGCAGTCAGACAAGTACCGGTCTCCTGGCAACCACCAAACCCAGACTCGTCCATCAGATCACCAGATGGTGAAGCGCGATTCGTCACTCCAGAGAACGCGTCTCCACTGCTCTAGAGTCCAGTGGCGGCGTGCTTTACACCACTGCATCCGACTTGGCGCTCTATTTTATACACCTGTATCCATGGAAGTGATTGGAACACCTGATTTCAATTATTTGGATGGGTGAGTGAATACTTTTGGCAATATAGTGTATATATAAATATACAGTATATACACTGTTGCCCATAAAGTCGGAATAATTTTGTTTTCAGTTTAATTGTGGTTTCATTTTCATTGTGATATGTTTGGAAGAGATTGACTACTAAAGTTTTGAGAAGATATACACTTTATCTGTCAAGAATAAATCACATTGTCACATTCATTTCATGGAAAGAGGTAAAAAATATTTTATTCAAACTTTAGGAACAACAGTGTATATATACATATATATATATATATATGTATATATACTGAATTGAACTATTGTAGCCAATAATAACACGTGTGCACGCTACTCGAATAATGACGTCATCAACGAGCACTCAAGTACTCGTACCCATCCCTGCTTGCTAATTGGACAGTATTTGTACCGTCACCTCAAAACTGTCTGAAGACCATGGACCATGAACGGTAAATGACTGAATTTATATCAAAACCATCATTCACACACACACTCACACACACACTCACACACACACACTCACACACACACACACACACACACACACACACACACACACACACACACACACACACACACACACACACACACACACACACACACACACACACACACACACACACACACTGCCAGGTGCTTTTGGTCGTGTGTGGCTGCAGGATGTGAACAGTATATCAAGTATTTCTTAAAGACCTAATGTTGACTCACCTGAGGACGAGGACAGGTCCAGAGAGGAGGGACGCTGAGGCCTCCTGCCTTTGGTCTGTCCCACCTGATCCAAGGCCGACACTCGCAGAGTTGCAGGTTCTGGAGCTGAAGCTTCAGTTACAGTTGTGGTTTCTGGAGCTGGGTTCTCTGAGGCTGGAACCTCTGCAGGGGAACCTTCTACATTCCCAACTAGACCTTCTGGATCTGAGGCTGGACCTCCGGCTGCTGAAGGTTTCTGGGGAAGTATCTGTGAATCTGTGTGTCTGCAGTCTGGGACCTCAGCTGTGGAGTGGACCAGGTGAGCCTTTGGATTTTGGGCGTGTCCATCTGAACCTTGGCCTCTATCCTGTGCAGTGGGAGGGGCCTGGGGTGAGGTGTGTCCAGGTGTAGCTGGACGAGCTGCAGCGGGGGATTCACGGCTCTGCTGACTCTCCAGGTGTGGCTCAGGTTTAGGACTGAAGTCTTTGTCCTGATTGACCTCTGACCCCAACGCTATCCTGTTGTTGTTGTTGTTGGAGTTTGAGCGCCGCCCTGACAGGAGGTTTCCGGCTCGTGACTGATGGTGCAGAGGAGGAGGGGGCTCGCTCTGGGCAGGGGGCTGTTCTCTCCTCAGCAGTGGTTCGTGTTCATCAGGACTGAAGTTGAGGAGGTTCAGATGGCTGTCTCCTCCTCCGACCACCCCTCCCTCCAGTTTGTCCTCCTCCTCCAGCTGTGGTCCTGCCGGGTTAGTTCGACCTCCGCCCATCAGACCGTTTGTCACCAGGGTGGGAACCCCCGCATTGCAGCCGCTGGCGACTGAGTGGACCCGGTTCCCAATTGCGACACTGCCTCTTGTACTGGTGTTGTTGGTCACTGTGGTTACCAGGTGGGGCTCTACAGCTGCGGCGACTGTTACTGTGTTCATCTTAGCAACGCCTGTCTCCACCTGAAACACAGACAGTCTGAATCAGAGACGCAGCTGATCAAGATATTAAAGAGTAACTGGCTGAAATAACCTGTGAAACACGGTAAAGCTCCTCTCCGAGTTTTATTATAGTTTTTATTATTCAATATATTTATTATATATATATTAATGTAAACAATCTCCTCCTCCTCCACTCACACACTTTCAGCTCACTTCCTGTTTATCCAGAGAAAATATTAAATATTAACCACTAGTGTGTGAAGTCTTGAGTAATGGCTAAGGTCACACTGACCTTGACCTTTGACCTTTGACCCCCAAAATCTAACCAGTTCATCCTTGAGTCCAGGTGAACGTTTTTTCCATCAAAGTGTTAGTGAGATATCCAGTCCAGACAGACAACCTGAAAACAAAATGGCTGCCGCTCTGAACAAGTTACTCCTGACTTAGCAAATAAGAACAAAGACTCCTAGTGACGACTGTAGGGAGGGGCTTAATAACTCTGGGGAAAGGGTTAAAGGTCAGCGGGACAAGATGGAGAAGGCGAACACAACAAACAAACTGCTCCTACAAACAGAAACCAAAGAGGTACACAAGATCCTGAGAGTTCCCGCCTCCTGCCCACAATGAAGGTCACATGTGACAGCTTCAGTGATCGCCAGATAATCAATACGCTCTCTAGGAAACCCCCTGAGCTGACAACACCACGATCTCTCCGGCTCCTCCCACGACACCAGCCAACACACCAACAGGAAGTGACTGATGAGACCAGCTCATACCTGTCTGTGGTTCGACTTGAGCTTTCCCAGTTTGAGTCGAGAGGAGGAGGTGGTCTCCTTGTTCTTGGGGAGGAGGTGGAGGCTAGTGGGTCTCTGGGGCAGGTTCTGCTGTTTGGGGAGAGGGTGGATGGAGGAGGAGGGAGGGGCATCGACTCCACCGACACCCAGTTCATCCTGAGGAGTGGACACAGAGTTGTTCACCTGGTGGAGCCACAGGAACATTCAGGTTAGTGTGAGGGGAGCAACAGCATCAGTAACTCAGAGATCAGACGTCATACCTCAGACGTCTGTAGGTTTTGCTGGAACAGCTGGGTCACAGCTGGAGGCTCGGAGCTGAACTGTTTCTGTGAATGTTCCATCAGGTTCTCATCAGAACTTTCCCTCAGGTTCTTATCCACCTGGAGAGACGAGAGGACACCTCAATATAAACCACATCACATCTCAGTGTCACTGATGACATCATTGTTCTGTAGAAGCTCCTCCTCCTCCACTCTGACTAACCCTAATGTTAAGGTTAGATCAGATCTGAAGCAGGGGTGAAACTCTGTCATGATTAATGTGTGAAGTCTTGAGTAACGGCTAGAAACTGTTTTCTGAGTTCAGCATGACCTTGACCTTTGACCTTTGACCACCAGAATCTAATCAGTTAATCCTTGAGTCCTAGTGAATGTTGGTTGTTAATCTGTCATTGAAGTACATGAAGGATTTTTCACACGTCGGCTCTTTACATTTTAGCAACATCACCATGTGGATGATTCTGTTTTATGTAGAAATGACATATTTTGTGGTTGATGTCTCAGAGACGAGGCTTCTCATCGTGTTGATGGTTGTTGGAACATCTGGCCTAAGTCTGGTTTTAGTTTTTGTGTAAACTCCCTCTGTGCGTCTGTCTTGACCCCGCCCCCCCCCCCCCCCCGCCACCCGTCCCCCCACAGCTGGAGACAGATGTGAACAGAATGAGGACCTCTCTTGGGTCGAGCTTGGTGGCCTCCAGGTCTTCTTCTGTCAGCTGCAGGCAGGCGGGAACAGCGGGCACAGCGCCACCTGCAGGGCAGCAGGGGGAGGGGGGAGGGGGGAGGGGGAGGGGAGTTAACAGCTGGTCTGTCCTGGTGTTTGATCCCAACATCACAGTGACACTGACCTCTGTGTTCACACTCAGAGATGGAGCAGAGGGCGGAGGCAGGAGACGCACTGCTGTCTGAACTGGACAACCGAGCTTGAGTCTGACAGAGCGAGACAGAGAGAGAGAGAGCTGACTACATGAAATAAGGCATGTGTTTGGTTTGAGTGTTGACACCTGGTGAGCTTCACCTGAGCCTGCTGTCGCTCATAGTTGATGGAGTTCCTGTTCTTTTCAGCACCTTCTGCTGTACTCGTGGTCGTCCTGACGACAGATGCTGAGTGTCCGTCTCCCTGGAGATTTTTGACCACACCCACTTGCAAATCCTCGATGTAGGAGGAGGCGGAGCCAACCTGAGGAGACCAGCGGCCATGAGACAGATTCCTGAGAGAGAGAGAGAGAGAGAGAGAGAGAGGATCAAGGATGTGTAATCCTTACAGTGTGTGTACCTGTGGTTGTGTATTGAGGTGTGTGTACCTGTGGTTGTGTATTGAGGTGTGTGTACCTGTGGTTGTGTATTGAGGTGTGTGTACTCAGCAGTGTGAGTTCAGACAGTCTCTCCTCTGCACACTGAGCAGTGAGTCGAGCCTCAGCATCCTGATCCCAACAGTCCTCCATCGTCTCCTTCAGGGAACGCAATGCCTGACACACACACACACACACACACACACACACACACACACACACACACACACACACACACACACACACACACACACAAAAATCTAAACCTTGTGTTTTGTCACAATACATTTCACAGCAACATTAATACGACTGTAACCAGACAATAAACCCTGTGGGAGCCCTGAGTTCAGTCTGTCAGGTCGTGGCTCCATCACTGGACCCACAGGTGAGACCAGGAAGACTCACCAGGTTGTTCTCCTTCCAGGCTTCAGGGAATCTGGGTCTGTGTTTCTCTCTGGCGACGAGGATCTGCATTTCCTCGAAGCTTGGGTGATTCCCGAGCTCCGCCTGAAACGCCAGCTGGTACTCAGGTGCTGCTTCACCTGGACACACACACAAAGTGGAGGTCTGATACACAGTGTTTGTTACAGCAGCTGATCACAGACTCTTTAATGAGCTTAAAGGAAACTGACCCAGGAGACAGTTTCAGTTTCAGTTTCAGTACTATAAATAACTTATAAATATTATAGATAACTGCTGACAGAGGTGTGTGTGTATGTGTGTGCGTGTGTGTGTATATATATATATACGTTTGTAGCCTGTTCGTGTGCAGCACTGACTCACCTGGGAACAGGTCGGAGCACCTCCTGAAGCTCTCCCAGTAGAGCAGACCCAGAGCGTAAACATCCACCTGCTTCAGCGCTGACTCACAGTCCCTGAGGTTCAGAGCTCCGCCCAGAACCTCCGGAGCCATGTACCGCACCGTCCCCACCTGCACACACACACACACACACACACACACACACACACCTGTGACCCCCACCTTCTGTTTCTGTTTACACCTGCACCATCGTCACATCACCTGACCTCAGATATCGCCACAGTGTCGTCGTCTCCGGAGCGACAGGGCTGGTTTCCTGTCAGCCTCATGGACAGACCGAAATCGGCGAGGACGCAGGACAGGTCGGCTCGGACCAGGACGTTCCTGCTGGTCACGTCTCTGTGGGCCACAGCTGGTTTGTACTGGTCTGAGGGGGAACAGAGGAGACTCGTGTTTTAACACCTGGTTTCTTCCTGCTCACAGTTCAGCGGATAATAGACAAATCAAATCAGACAGAGACAAAAGATGAAACGTCTTCTGTCAGAAAGACGATGTCTCTGAGGACAGGAAGGAAAACTGGTTAACAGGTTGTTTACTGTAAAGTTCAGAGACGTGAGCGGCGGGTTTGTGAGGAGGAGAAGAGTCGACTCAGGGTTTCAGTCTGAGGGACTCAGACAGTTCCAGGTCACTTCCTGTTTATCCAGAGTCATAGAAAATATTAAATATTAATCTCTCGCTGTGTGAACCCTAACCCTGACCTTGACCTTTGACCTTTGATCATCAAAATCTGATCAGCTCGTGTTTGATTCCAGGTGAATGTTTGTGTCAAATCTGGAGAAGTTAAACGAAGGTGTTTCTGAGATATCGATCCATGAGAATGAGACGGACGACCTGAAAACAAAATGGCCGCCACTCTGACTGTCGTCAGGGGAGGAACAAACTCAGATTTTACTCGTTATGAATCTTGTTGTTTTCTTTATTCTAGCAGGTGATTGACTGTATGAGAGTGAGGATGTTACAAACAAACAAACAAAATCAGATGTTTATTTATTAAACAGAGAGAAATAATCTCCCACTTTTCTAATAAAAACTAAAACAATCCTTTGTTTCCATGTGAAAATAATATTTATCTTTTCTTAAAAACTTTCCTCGTGAATATCAGATATTTATCACCTTCTTTGTTTTCTGACATCATCCAGAATTTTCCTGTTTTCCTCCTGTAGTCACAAGCTGCTGGTGTTTCACAGAGACGTTACAGATGGATCCTGTAATTGATTCTTTCTTTATCATTTATTTTCATCCAACTGAACACGTTTATTACGTCATCTCATAAACAATATCTTTATTAGAACTTTTCTATTCTACTTTCCGTTCTAACGTCTAAACACTGAGCGGCCGATAACTGATCAGCTGATCGACAGATTCAATTATTGATCAGCTGATCTTCACCGTCACTGCAGCACAGCCTGTTCACTGTAAACTGACACACACACACACTCAGGTCTGAGTGTGTGTGTGTGTTGAGAGCTTTAGTGCTGCTATAAAAAGAAACATCAGAGAAACACATATTGATGTATATTCATGTACATTACAGTGTATGTGTAGAATATACCATGTGTTCATATTTAAAAACTAAAGTCTGATGATAGTAATTATTATTTCTTATTGTCAATAATCCCATAAAAAAACAGCCTGACCTGTCTTGCTGCCACTAACACAGCACCACATGTGGATTAATCCGCCGCTGAAAATAGTCCCCAACAAAAGGTTGAGGTGAACACACAGTGAGCAGCAGGCTGATGAGTGATGAGGTTTACCTCCTCTGTACAGCTCCGTGTGGAGGAAGGCCAGTCCTCTGGTCACACCATGAGTCATCCTGCAGCACGTCAACCAGTCCACGGTGTGGACAGACAGGTACCGAGACAGACAGCCCTGAGGGGGGGGGGGCATCAATTCATTCATTCATATACACATATATACAGTCAAATGCTTAATGTGTGTGTGTGTATGTGTGTGTGTGTATGTGTGTGTGTGTGTGTGTGTGTGTGTGTGTGTGTGTGTGTGTGCGAGCAGACAGTTAAGCTGGTAATTACTGTCTGATCACTGCAGAGGAATGCAGTAAACCAACCAGACATTACAAAAACAAACAATGTGTGTCTGTTACACACACATTGTTTCTCTCACACACACACATACACACACACATACACACACACACACACACATACACACACACACACACACACACACACACACACACACACACACACACACACACACACACACATTGCTTATAAACAGGAAGCTGAAATTGTTTATGTACAAGTTTGTGAATAAGAGATAGTGATAATATGGGTTTGATTTTAAGTGTGTGAGTAACTCTGTGTGTGTGTGTGTGTGTGTGTGTGTGTGTGTGTGCGTGTGCGTGTATGTGTGGTCAGTGGCTCCAGACAGGAAGCAGGAGTGAAGGCGCCGTCTTCTTCCAGCACAATAACAAGACTAATGGAGTCAGAGAGGCGTGGACAGACATGTGGACGTTCCTCTGTGTGTCTCCCCCTACAGGCCGCTCTGCTCACTACACACACAACATGGTCCTCACAGGTCACACACTGGCTCAGGCTCAGTCACAAGGTCTTACAGGAGCTTCCTCTGACCTCTGACCTCCTCACTTTCTCTGATCACCTGCGTCTAAAAACCTGTTCACACCTGCTCACTTTGGTGGAAAAGACACATACTCTGCATGTCCTGGAGGGACAGGAAAATGAGAGAACTTCCCAGGATGCACTCTGCTCAAGCAACGACATCTACGATGACTCGGACACCGGCGTCATACGAGGACACCGAGGGATGTTGTTTACAGTGATGTGGCCGTCAGCAAGAGGTCAGCAGGACGGCGGTTACTGCGCCTCAACTACTTAATATACTTCATAACAATAAACTTCACAATAATGATAAACTTCATAATAATAATAACAATAATAATAATAATAAACTTCTTAATAATAATAACAATAATAACGTGCATGTATCAGTGTGTTGAACTCTTACATGTGGGTAGTACTCCATGAGGATCAGGAACTCCGGTTGTCCGTCGGCTGTCGTCCTCTCGTCGGCGGTCAGGAAGCGGCTGATGTTGTCATGGTGACGCAGCAGCGGCAGACAGTAGATGGAGCACTCGTTGGTGAAGTTCTGCCGGTTGGCCGAGCTGAACAGTTTAACGGCCACACAGCGCTCGTTCAGACAGCCACGAAACACGGCGCCATAACGACCTCGACCAATCAGCTGCCAGAGAGCGGGCAGAGAGACTCAGGGTTCAGGTCTAGATCCTCTAACATTCAGGTTTATACTTCTATCCACTGTAACAGGTCAAACTGAAGTTACTATGGTTACTATGTGTGTTTTAATGATCCTCTTCTCTTAAAGGGACAGTCCACCACTTTTACATGTCAGAGTCAGTCTGGTCTGTCCTGGTCTGTACCTGGTCTGTCCTGGTCTGTACCTGGTCTGTACCTGGTCTGTCCTGGTCTGTACCTGGTCTGTACCTGGTCTGTACCTGGTCTGTACCTGGTCTGTCCTGGTCTGTACCTGGTCTGTACCTGGTCTGTCCTGGTCTGTACCTGGTCTGTACCTGGTCTGGTCAGTTACCTCCAGCAGCTTCAGGTTGTCCAGGTCGACCACAGACTCAGTGTTCGCTGCCTCCATCACATCCAGAGCAGAGAGACTGTGTTTCTGTTTCCCTGAACAAACACACACACACACACACACACACACACACACACACGGTATTAATGATCATCATTATTAATGTCCTCGCAGAGTGTGTGTGTGTGAGTGTGTGTGTGTGTGTGTGTGTGTGTGTGTGTACCTTTCATCATGCGGTACCCCAGAAACAGTGCCATGATGAGGATGGCTGCTATAGCAATGGTTGCCAGGGCAACCAGCGCCGTCTCCTCCCGTCTCAGCGGCCGGTGTTCTGTGGGACGACGATGTCATCATTAACATCACTATGACATCATCACTCAGACACACACACAGCCATGGATCAATAAAGAGCAGTGGGTTTTTGCTGCAGGTAAAACATGATGCTTTGTTGTCTGTGTCACGCCTCACGGCTGCGTCATGTGATCTGCAGATTTGGCTTCTTGCCTATATTCCACGCCTGACGCGTGACTAGAGTCTCCTCCTCCTCCACTCAGAGCTCCAGGTCACTTCCTGTTTATCAGGAGTCAGAGAGAATATTAAATATGAACCATGTGTGTGAAGGTTTGTCATAATTGCTGTGAAGTCTAGAGTAATGGCTAAAAAATGTTTTGTGAGGTCACAATGACCTTGACCTTTGACCTTTGACCACCAAACTCTAATCGGTTCATCCTTGAGTCCAGGTGAATGTTCCTTCACGGTGTTTCTGAGATATCGAATCCACGAGAACGAGACAGATGACCTAAAACAAAATAGCGGCTCTGACTGCCGCCGGAGGAATAAATGACCTGATGATGTCATAGTGACATCATAGCAGCAACATTACATACAAATGACTCCTTCCACTATAGTTTCAAGTCAGGTCATTATCCTACCCAGCAACCGCCAGTACAAGCTCAGCCATTGGTCAGAGTGACCTGCTCACCCGTCTGTCCGTCATCATGTCTGCCGCTCTTCATCAGCCTCAGTGCGGGGGTGTCAGCAGTGGGTGGGGCCTCGGTGAAGTTGGCGTTGCAGAGATCTCGGCTGCAGCAGCAGAAACGGTAGCTGCCATTCTGGATCTGAGAGGGCGTGGCCGTTACTAGGCAACGCTCGCCATGACACTCCTGCTGGTCGCCAATGTGAGTCCAACAACCTGGAGGAACAAACATGTTTAACCGTCAGATGTGAGAATGTTTTTGACCTGGTCACCTGTAGACGGCAGACTGAGTTTACAACAACAAAAATATTCAAACAGCATTACCCACAATCCCCTGCACAAAGTGTCCCATGAAGACAAGTCACCTGATAACAGCTGAGAGCTTCTACATTGAGACATATCTCACCTTGCTTCACCAGGTGCATTTCACCGTCTGGTCTTTTTTCCCATAATCCATAGCAGCGGGAGCCGTGGCTGCAGCGAATCGTGCCGTTCTCTCTCACCACTCCTCGCAGCTCATTGGTGGGTCCGCTGTGAGGCTCCGCCCCCTGCAGGTGGTCAGTGAAGGCACACTCTCTGTCCTCTGACTGAAGACCTGCACAGACATTTCAATGATCAATACAGGGTTTTAAACCGAGACCAGAGACCAGAAACCAGAAACCAGAGACCAGAGACCAGACCAGAGACCAGACCAGAGACCAGAGACCAGAAACCAGAAACCAGAAACCAGAGACCAGAGACCAGACCAGAGACCAGACCAGAGACCAGAGACCGGAAACCAGACCAGAGACCAGAAACCATAGACCAGAGACCAGACCAGAGACCAGAGACCAAAGAGCAGAGACCAGAGTCCAGAGACCAGAGACCAGAGACCAGACCAGAGACCAGAGACCAGAAACCATAGACCAGAGACCAGACCAGAGACCAAAGAGCAGAGACCAGAGTCCAGAGACCAGAGAGACCAGAGACCAGACCAGAGTCCAGAGACCAGAGACCAGACCAGAGACCAGAGACCAGAGACCAGACCAGAGACCAGAGACCAGACCAGAGTCCAGAGACCAGAGACCAGACCAGAGACCAGAGACCAGACCAGAGTCCAGAGACCAGAGACCAGACCAGAGACCAGAAACCATAGACCAGAGACCAGAAACCAGAAACCAGAATCCAGAGACCAGAGACCAGAGAGACCAGAGACCATCCACTGATGCGACAACACAACAACACAACACAACACAACATCACAACACAACACAACAACTGAACATCACAACACAACATCACAACACAACATCACAACAACACAACATCACAACACAACACAACAACTGAACATCACAACACAACACAACAACACAACATCACAACACAACATCACAACACAACATCACAACAACACAACATAACAACACAACACAACAACACAACACAACAACACAACACAACAACAACACAACATCACAACATCACAACACAACATCACAACACAACATCACAACACAACACAACAACACAACATCACAACACAACATCACAACACAACACAACAACACAACACAATATCACAACACAACATCACAACACAACACAACAACACAACATCACAACACAACATCACAACACAACATCACAACACAACAACACAACATCACAGCACAACATCACAACACAACATCACAACACAACACAACAACACAACATCACAACGTCAGAAGGATACTGATTGTAAAAAAACTATTTATTTTGAATCTCCTTACTTTATATGAAAAATACTACATCCAATGCAAATGGACTAAAAAGAAACCAAACAATTCAAAATAATAATTGGACACTGTATTGATTCATTACATAGACTAAAGAACAGTGCAGCAATAAAAACAGTAGAAACCTATAAAGTCTTAATATTTTTCCTTTAATGTTTTTGTTTTTTTCATGGTACTCCTATGTAAATGTCCTCATGAAATATTTTTTATTATTATTTTTGTTTCATCATCAATATTTATATGTTGCATTAATTTCCTTTTAATGTATTTATTTTATTTGTATGTACTGCTCATATTTTACTATGTATCTTATTTCAGAAGTTATGATTGTTTCCGCCATTTTCAATGTTTAATAGTTTATTTGAATAATAAAGCATTTGAAAAAAAAAAAGGCTCAGAAATAAAACTTTCAACATTGTACAAACCAGCTGAAGCAGCAAAACACACAGGCATACACACACACACACACACACACACGAAGGCTTGAATTCATATAAACACTTCACAGATTTAGAGACGTATGTTTGTACATGTGTGTTTTGATGAGCAGATAAAAAAGAGGAGCTGCACCTGCTGTCACACGTTTCCACCCAAATAACTGAAGCAACAGAAAACCTTCAAAATAAAACCCTGAGCTGCGTCTCGTCTCCTCTGTGTGAACATGAGTCGACAAACAGCTGCTGGAGCTGATTCTCAGTCACTGCAATAAACAGAAGAAGAAGAAGATGAGGTCGTTAACAGGTCCAGTCAAAGAACATGATGGAGAACAAGATGGAGAGCGTGATGGAGAACGTGATGGAGAACGTGATAGAGAGCGTGATGGAGAACGTGATGGAGGACATAATGGAGGACGTGATGGAGAACGTGATGGAGGACGTGATGGAGAACGTGATGGAGAACCTGATGGAGAGCGTAATGGAGAACGTGATGGAGGATATGATGGAGAGTGTGATGGAGAGCGTGATGAGAACGTGATGGAGGACATAATGGAGGACGTGATGGAGAACGTGATGGAGGACGTGATGGAGAACGTGATGGAGAACCTGATGGAGAGCGTAATGGAGAACGTGATGGAGGATATGATGGAGAGTGTGATGGAGGACATGATGGAGATCCTGATGGAGAACGTGATGGAGGATATGATGGAGAGCATGATGGAGAACATGATGGAGAACATGATGGAGAATGTGATGGAGAACGTGATGGAGAACGTGATGGAGGACGTGATGGAGAACGTGATAGAGAACGTGATGGAGAACGTGATGGAGAGCGTGATGGAGAGCGTGATGGAGAACGTGATGGAGAACGTGATGGAGAACGTGATGGAGAACGTGATGGAGAGCGTGATGGAGAACGTGATGGAGAGCGTGATGGAGAGCGTGATGGAGAGCGTGATGGAGAACGTGATGGAGAGCGTGATGGAGAGCGTGATGGAGAACGTGATGGAGAACCTGATGGACAGCGTGATGGAGAATGTGATGGAGAACCTGATGGAGAGCGTGATGGAGAGCGTGATAGAGAACGTGATGGAGAACGTGATGGAGAGTGTGATGGAGAACGTGATGGAGAACTTGATGGAGAGCGTGGTGGAGAGCGTGATGGAGAGCGTGATGCAGAACGTGATGGAGAGCGTGATGGAGAGCGTGATGGAGAACGTGATGGAGAGCGTGATGGAGAGCGTGATGGAGAGCGTGATGGAGAACGTGATAGAGAGCGTGATGGAGAACATGATGGAGAGCGTGATGGAGAATGTGATGGAGAAGAGAACGTGATGGAGGACATGATGGAGAACGTGATGGAGAGCGTGATGGAGAACATGATGTTTTTGTTTGTTTACTGTGTTAATGTGAGGAAGGTTCAGCCTCCTCATCATCCCATGTCTGCTCTCTTCTTCTTCATGTACTGTCTGTAGAGGACGTATTTTTGTACCTAACATCAGTTACCAGCAGCTGAGTCAGCTATGATCAGTTGTGATCAGCTGTGATCAGCTGTGATCAGCTGTGATCAACTGTGATCAGTTGTGATCAGCTATGATCAGCTGTGATCAGCTGTGATCAGCTGTGATCAGTTGTGATCAGCTGTGATCAGCTGACTCAGTTGTGATCAGCAGTGACCAGACTCAGTCAGGATGGAGATAGAAGCAAACATCCTGTCTGAGCTTCAAGACAAAATGTCCACTTTTACAAGGAGACATGAAACTCTACAGCTCAGCTCATCAGTGGATGTCATGGTCTCCAGAGGATGAACCCTTCATTCCCCCCCAGCCCCATCCCCAGCACACCGTCCACATGTTTTAGTTTCAGTTGGTTCACTAAATGTCTGAGTCCAGTAAATCCTAAATTCATGGACGGGAGGGGGTGGGGGGGTCGGCGTCACCTCATAGGAATCTGTCTGACACCCCCCTCCTGTGTTGGAGCCAGGAGGAGTCACTGTTTAGTCTACTGTTCCACACACACACACACACACACACACACACACACACACACGCACAAACACACACACACACACACACACACATTTAAGGAGGGATGTGTGTGTGTGTTATCAACTGCATCACAACTAAAACACAAAAACTGACACAGACTGGACGGCGACAGAGTGTGTGTGTGTGTGTGTGTGTTCCAGTATTTATATCACAAAGTCAGGATGTGAGGTTGTGTGTGTGCGTCATGTCTTCACTCCAGAAGCGATTCATTAACTGAACTGAACAAACAGGAGCTGAGAGCCAGCCAACTGTGAGCTGGAGCCAGTGCATGATGGGAACTGAAGTTCTTCTAATCTGCCTGCAAACATTATAACTGAGCTGAAAATACACAAGGACTAACACACTCAACTATTCGTCAGGTGTTAGCAACAGCTATATGGTTGCATCTGGCAGCTCAAACCAGCCACCAACGCCAGGAGGTTCAGTGGAAACACGTGGAACTAATTATTTCCTCATGCTACCAGTCTTTGAGCGAAGCTAGGCTAACAGAATCATGACTACAGTGATATGAGGACATGAGTATGATCTGGTGTGATGATGTTTGAACTGACCTGTCACAGCAGGCAGCAGCAGGACACACAGACACACTGTGAGTGCTGATGAAGCGCCACACACGGCGGCCATGTCGGATCCACCTGACAGGTCTGACTCCCTGCAGACGTCACACAGACGTTGAAGCACAGGCCGACATCACTGATCCTGGGTCAGATTATGTTGACGGAGCTGGACACTCAACATCTCCTCCTCTGTAACACACACATGGAGAATCACTGTCACTGTCACACCGTACTGACTAATAAAGACTGTTCAATGTCTGGAGGTCTGGAGGTCTGGAGGTCTGGGGGTCTGGAGGTCTAGGGGTCTGGAGGTCTGTGGGTGTGGGGGTCTGTGGGTGTGGGGGTCTGGGGGTCTGTGGGTGTGGGGGTCTGGAGGTCTGTGGGTGTGGGGGTCTGGGGGTCTGGAGGTCTGGGGGTCTGGAGGTCTGGGGGTCTGGGGCCCAGTTGGTTCTTCAGCCCTGAATAAACTGACAGAGACAGAACGACTGTTCTTCAGCTGCTGTCACCTCACCTGTGTGTCGTACATCAGGTGTTACAGCAGGTAACCTCAGTACATGAAGTACTTTTACTGCTACTGATACTTCACATGAAGCTTCAGTAGTATTTTGAATACAGTACTTTGACTTGTAATGGAGTATTTTCACTTTACTGTTGGACTGGTTTTTAATGAAGGATCTGACCTGACACTCACAATATGTCCTGAGAGAACAATAATTTAAATAATATAATATAAATAATCTAATCACAGTATTAGACAAAGACTCTGAAGGACTATAATATTTCAGTAATATAACTTTAATATGTCATTATACTAAACATCAAATATTAGTGTCATTAAACTTCACATTCATGCCTTTAAATGCAGCTCTAATTATCTTATAATGTTCATATTTAACACTGATTTTCTTGTGTTTTATAGCTGTAATATTCACTGAAACAATAGTGACATAACAATACCTCAGGGTATTTCTGTGCTGTATATTAGGCTTATAATAATTTTATAATATTCATGTTCCCCCTGCTGTGTTCACACATATTACTTCTGAAATATTCCTTTAGATATTAAAACAGACAAGTCTGGACTCATCTATAGAATCCATAGTTCAGCTCAGGATATGTTTTTATCTTAAAATACAATCCTCATCATATTACACACAGGACTAACATCAGTGTACTGTGAGTCATCTATTCTATATCAATATATATCTATCTTTTCTATTACAAAATCTATAATATCTATAATACTCCAATAATCAGACTCCTTTATATCTGTGTGATATTGATCCGTCACTGTAACATCTCTATAGTTAACACTGTGTCTGTTTCATGATCTGTACAGTACTGACACTGTCTGTGATCTGACCTTCGTCATCATCTGTTCTTTATAACACACCTGTAATTCACCTGCTGTTCACTGCACCACACACACACACACACACACACACACACACACACACACACACACACACTGCACGTGTCTGATATAAATGTGTGTGCTGCAGTGTCACAGATCATATCAGAGATAATAGAGAGACCTGGTTTGGCTGCAGGTACATTTAACGGCAGCATTATTAGAGCTGAGGCTGGAAGGGAGTGGCACGCACGCACGCACTCACACACACACACACACGCGCACACACACACACACACACACACACACACACACACACACACACATACACACACACACGCACACACACTGGTCAGTCCACGTTAACGTGTCTGTAGTAAAAACGGTTCGTACCGGTGAGGAAGACTCCGCTCTCTACAGGAGGAGATGAAGCAGCCTCCCTGTCTCCGTCTCTGTCTGCCTGTATTTCTGGTCTTATTCTGGCCCGGCTCAGTTCGGATGCGCTCGGCTCGGCTAGTTTTGGTGTGGGTCGGTCCGGACTCTTCGCTCCGATATGAATCCGGATCCAGCTGCAGGTTCGTTCAGCTGAATCAGAAAATCCGCAGAAATGAAGCTCCGCGTCTCTGCGGCCACATCCAGACTGTCAAATTAAAGGGACTACAGCACCCTCAGCTTCCGGGTAACGCTTTCAAAATAAAAGCCTCGGCGCCAAACGCGGATACAGTATGTGACCGTCAGAGAAGTGGCGGGAAAAGGAAACATGACGCACCTGTTAATTAAAAAAAAATACTACTGAGGCTGAGCACATGTAAATATAAATACCACGGGAAGATAGACGTTTTCTGTTCCCTTTCTTATATATTTTTCCATTTAAAAAATCATATATATATTTATCTTTTTATATATTTCGCTGCATCTTCGATTGGTTATAAATTTATTATTGTTTGCGAATTAGTCACATAATTATCATATTTTTATTTCTACATCATTACGTCATATTTATACATCATTTTCATTAGGTGTTGTATTAGGGGATACCTCCATTTTATTATTATTGTTATCATTATTATTGTTGTTGTTGGTGATGATGATGATGATGATGATAGAGGTAGTCAGTTGGACATCACAAACAGTGAAGAATCTAATCTCCAATGAACTCAAAAACTGCTCTTTTATTTTGAAGGCAACTGTATTCCACTTCCTCTCTTCTGTCTGGTGAACATGGACACAGACAGAGGTTTAAATGAATCTCTGTGATGTGTTTGAGCCTCAGAGCTGAACCTGATCTCCTGTCTGTCTGAAGTTTGATGAACAGATTTATGAGGAGACAGGAACGCTCTTGTTTCTCTAATTACTCTTTAAACTGACATGTTCACATCCTGCAGTGACACCTGGTGGCTGTGAGTTGTCACAGCAGCTTCATCAGTACATATTACACATTACATATATTACATTACATATTTACATAGTGGTGTGCCATCAGGACCAGAGGGACAAGCAGTGTTTGCCAAGTTAAAGCAAAAAATTTCCATCAATTAGCTCAATACTGAAGTGAAGTGATCTCTCTCCTCACATCTGATCTCAGAACAGCTTCTGTCTCATAAAAGATCTGATGCCTGTTTCATTCATGTCTTTCACTGTCCTCTTGTGGCGGCAGCAGGGTATTGTCTCTCAAGCTAGTTTGACTTCCAGCTGTTGTATCTATAGTTTCTGTCATTTTCATGGGTGTGACTGAGTCCCGTTGACAAAGGAGCTTGTCAAGCAGAGAGGACAGCAGCCTTTCTTGGAGGTGTGCTCACTGAGGATAATTCCAGGATCTGACAGGTGACTAGCGATAGCTAAGGTGAGCTTGTCAAGCTGTCCTTGACTCAGCGTCCAGCATTTTGAGATCAGTTATGATATTGCAAGGATATAGCAAACATTAATAAACTAGGAAATGACACATATTCATCACCTCTGTGTGAGATCTGCTGTAAGCTTGAGAAAGAATATAGTTACAGGAGTAGAGAGAGAGAGAGAGAGAGCGAGAGAGAGGTGAGGCGGGGATCGGAGCAGAGAGTTAGCTAGTTAGTTAGCAGTGAAGCTGTGAACATACAGTGCCATGTATGTGCATCACACTGTTTGTGCTACAACTACAGCTAATACTCCTCAAGACCAAAGAGAGGAGAAAAAAGTAATAACTTTAATATCCAACTGGTAACAGCTAACGTTACTGGCAGGTAATGCAGCTAAAGCTAGCCCTGCAATGTCCCAAAGTTAGCAGCTAATGTTAGCCCACATATTCCCACATGTGCAGGAACAGTGGTTCTGTTTGACAAATGTGTGATATCAAGTCAACCTAACAACTGTGGCCATACATCCGTGGATGTGGCTCAGTGTGACATGCCATGACAAAAAAAGAATAAATAAATGAGTGAATAAATAAATAAATAAAACAATTGACATTCTTTTTCTTCCTTTTCTTCAAGATGGCAGCCAGTGAGCTTCTACTTGCTTGCTGAAGTTTTGACCTCTTTACGTCTTTAAAACATCATCATCAACAATCATTTCTACATTACAGTCACTTTTTTTTTAAAATGGCAACTCTTTTTTGAAATAAAAAGTATGTAGCTCTGAATAGTTAACAGCTGGTCCAGTTGCAGCATCTTATTTTGAAATTGAAAATCTGACTATTTAAAGGCTGAACCATTCGACTTCAAAATAATAATCGTGTTGAATAAATGATACACAGAATCAGATAAATTGTCTTATTTTAATATATTTAAGGACTTGCTGGCAAGTGAAGAAATGTACACAGCATATGTGTGTGGCTAAGAAATCTAATCATTACAAATAATTAAGAGGATGTGTAGAAAATAACACAAACACCTAAGATTTTCAGTATAAATGTACATTTAGGAATAACAAAGAGACCCCTCAGGCTAAAAGCAAAATACATTTATATAATACATATATTAGTGGTAAATTACAGTATATTTAAATGTGGTTTTAAGAAGCTAGATCGGTCAGCAAATCAGGTAGCAGTACCTTCTGGTGACATGACGACATGGTCTTATAATAACTCCAATGCACGAGGGGAGCTGCTTCTTTCCTTTCGACCCGCGGCAGAGCACAGAGCGGTGACAGTGACGGGTGATAACGTCAGCCTGTGGATAAAACGTTATAAGAGTTGATTAAAGTTCACAAAGCAGATTAAACAACTTCTTTAACGTTAACTTACCTGTGTGAGAAGGACAAGAGGGACCTGTTGCCACTGGTGTGAGAGCAATTAACGCTTTGGTGAGATAACTTTTGATTTCCGTAGCGACCGTGCTAACCGCTAATGCTAGCAAATACAATATAAAATATCATTGACTTATGCTACTAGCTTATGCTGTTAGCCATGTTATCTTGAACTTGGAACTAACCCCTGTGTCATGCTATATGAAACCGTATCACATGTATTATAAACCCTGCATGTCTGTTGAGCACTAAATGTTAAAATGCGTCGTTTTAAGCACACTGAACGGTATGTTTGTGTTCAAATGTTTGGTGCATGCGATCGTGAGCCGCCGTTGCCTGGCGCGGTGCACGCAGCACGAGCCTGTTGCTAAAGCTTGGTGTATGTAACTGTAAGCCACCATTTTATGGCGGCAGGTGCAAGGCGCATATGTGTTTGGTATTGATGTAGCTATTTTATGCCAATTACTATGTAAATGAAGGGATGGAAGTGGGAAGTATTGTATTATTGTAAACTTTACATTTTAGGTTAATTTAGTAACCTTAGTTCTCTGATAACTTGAAACAAACTGTCTTCTTGTTGTTAAAGGGCCATTGCAATGTTTTATTAGTTCGAATTGTTATTCTTTAGCAATATAGACTACAATAAGTGCCCTTGACAAGATTTATTCTAAACTAGTACTCACTGCTAGAGATGACTGCACATTGTTACATTGTTTCCACACTGTCATTGCTATAGTGCTATTTGACTATAAATCGAGAAATCTCTGTCAGGCAGGTGTGTTGCTGAGGACCTGAGTAAGTGACGTGTTGACTGTGAAATCTTTTGGGTGAGGGGTTCTCGAGAAAATCAAAAATACAGACCCTAACCCAAATAACACAATGTAATGAATGTCATTATCCAGTCTGCCATCTGCTATGACATCATATGCTCTATGATCATTTTTCAGAGTTGTGTTTGTCCGACAGAAGCTCAACATTGACTTTTATCTAATTTTAAGCCACATACAGTTTTCACACCTTGGTGGTTTTCAAATCTGTATTTGAACCAGATGAAGGATTTTAGTCATCGGACGTCTGGATCTGAAGTTATCAGAGAAACAAGCTGAGGAAATGTGAGACAGCTCAGCTCCCAGCTGCTGGAGACGTCCTGTCCTGTGTCACTGAAGAGTGTCGCTGAATCTCTGATTTTTAAAGGTAAACTACTTTATTCAGTGTTTTTGCTGGTTATAATCACCTGGTTTGATTGTTGTGGAGAGGATGACACCTCTGTGGATGATACAGCTTCTGGTAAGGAATCCAAACCAGCAGAAGCTGGTGGCAATGATGAATACAACTCCCATGATCCCACTTTGTTTCATGACACCATCTTTTGTTATTGTTATGATTAAAAGACCCCTCGAGGTTGAAGTTACTGACTGTGAGTTTAAGGTTTACTGGGAATGACTGCAATTCAGGTTTCCTTGTTTCAGTGAATTTATTGATTGAAATTAGTGTGATACATATAAGTTCAAAGGAAACTTATTTGGAGCCATGCTGTGAGGAAAACTTACGTAGTGAATTAACATGTCCATATGTGGATTGTTTTTTGATAAGACTGGAGCTATAATAATAAACACTTTGCCATTATATTACTCAGTATATGATTACTAAAATGAAGTTGACTTTTATATTTTTCTGGTGAGCATGTTTATCAGGGATCTGGTAGAATCTTACCTGAGATATGACAAACAAGAGTCTAAAATGAGACAGATTTTCTCCTCAATGCTGAATTTTCTTCTTCTACAATGTAGAAGAAGAAAATATCGGCCAGATAACCCAGGCGTGTAAGAAACTCTTCATTGTGCAAATATTCAGACAAATGAAAGTTATGGTCACTGAAGAAAATCTCAAGTTCATCTTTGAGTTCAAAGAAACATGTCAATACTTTGCCTCTTGATAACCAGCGTACCTCTGTGTGAAGTAGTAACGTCTCATGATCGCTGCCCATTTGACTGCATAATGCAGTAAATATGCGAGAGTTCAGGGGCCTGGCTTTCACAAAGTTCACCATTTTCACTGTTGTGTCCAAAACATTCTTCAGGCTGGCAGACATTCCCTTGGCAGCAAGAGCCTCTCGGTGGATGCTGCAGTGAACCCAAGTGGCATCAGGCGCAACCGCTTGCACGCGCGTTACTACTCCGCTGTGTCTCCCGGTCATGGCCTTTGCACCATCTGTACAGATGCCAACACGTTGTGTCCACATAAGTCCGTTTGATGTCACAAAGGTGTCCAGCATTTTGAAAATGTCCTCTCCAGTTGCCCTTGTTTCCAGTGATTTACAGAAGAGCATGTCCTCCTTAATTGTCCCTTCATGAATGTAGCGCACATATACCAGGACATGTGCCAGGCCCGCTACATCTGTCGACTCATCCAGCTGTAGTGCGTAAAATTCACTGGCTCGTACGTGATGTAGTAGCTGTTTTAAAACGTCCTCTGCCATGTCACTGATGCGCCGAGAAACAGTGTTGTTTGATGAAGGCATGGTCTGTATAGTTTTTTTGGCCTTTTTCCCCAGCTGTGTTTTTTGGCAATGTGAGCAGGCACCCTAGACTGTATGTCTATTTATACGCCAGTTTCAAAATATAATCAGGCTGTTTGCAAATCATGTTTTTTTTTTTTTTCGCCTACCCCCCACGTCACATTGCTACCCCTGGGGGTACGCGTACCCCAGTTTGGGAATCACTGTTCTACATGATAGAATCATGAATTTCCAATATTTTTTATATATTCACCTGTGAAGGTTTTCCACAATGGATGTTTCTTTGTATAGAGTGGCAGGAGACCTGGCTGTTTCTATAAAGGCAGGAGACACAGAGAGCATGAACAACCCATTCAGTAAAACCAAACTAACTGAGATGTATGACAAGCTGAAACTGCTGCAGTGGCCTAAAATCAAAGATCATCTGAAATCAAATGATGTGAACTTAAAGGAGGTCAAAGCTTTGTCTCAGGTACAGTACTGTCCATGAAAGTGATGTTACTCAGTAGTGTACTCCCACAAGTCCTGTTCAAAGTTTAACTTTAGAAATCAACTTACTGTGGTTCCTGATGATTATAGAAAATGTTTGAAGATGCAACAGAAGAAATGGAGAAAAAGAAGAAGCAGATAGAAGGAGTGTTTGGACTGAATGAGCACAGCAGTTGATCAACACCTCAGAAGGTACTGGGCTGGAAGACTGTTGTCTGAAACTGGATCATTCAAGCTTGTGTTACTATACTTCTATAAGCAGCGTTTCCCTGTGTTCCAGGTTAAAGAGTACAGACAATTAACACTTCACAATCTTCAGCTGGCTCTGTACCATAGCAGCAAAGAAGATGATCTTCAGGTATGACTGTTATATGTTACAGCTTTTGAAACCAAACCCCACTCAGGTACATTTGTGGATAAAATGGAACGCCACCTGGAATAGGCGTCCAATGACAGGTAATGTTTACCATGTTCCCCAATTTAGTTTAGCAAGACAACTTGTGGTCTCAAACACATTAAGAAGGCCACTATTTGCCTTTTGATGAGGCCCACATTAATTGAAAAGCACTCAAATCAACTACCTTGTGAAACTCGTTAAGATAATGCTAATAGTGTGCAAAGATGTCATCAAGGTAAATGGAAGCTACTTTGGAGTTTTTTTTAACACTTTTTGTTTACTTCATAATTTCATATACGTTATTTCATAGTTCATACAATGTAGAAAATAAACAAAATAAAGAAAAAACAATGAATGGTCAGGTGTGTCCGAACTTTAGACTGGTATTCTGTAATCACTAGGTTGTCATGGTTTGCCCTGACAGGACTGTTTATGTTGACTCTTGGTTTGGACTTTGACTCTTTATGTTTGGTTACGTCTGTTCATTTCCCGGTTTATTTTGTAATCACTTCCCTTTTTAGTTTCATGTTAGTTTTAATTCCTGTCTTTGCTGCGCTTCCCTGCAATGTGATTGTCTGCCCTGTGTTCAATCACCCTTGCCACCCTTGTGTATTTAAGTCTAAGTTTAAGTTTTCTGTTTGCTCCTGTTTCCCTTGTGTCTTCAGCATTTTGATTTTCTGTTTGGTGGTGATCCTTATGACGACCCCCTCCCCTGCTGATCTTCTTGTTTGTCCTGGTTGTGTCCTCCTCTTACAGGAAGTGGCAGCAGAACGGAGGTGGTGAGTGCCATGTTGTCCACCTGGATTGCTGGTCTGGAGAGCTTACTGAGCTGGCTGCCTGGGTTTGCTTCACTCTCTCTCAGCTCCCACATGTGCGCTTGGGTTTTGATTTGTCCTCACCTGAGAATTCAGAGAAAGATTCACAGGCCAGGAGCACAGTGTGTAACAAACAGAACTGTCTGTGATGTCTCCAGGCTTTTGAATAAATTATTACTGAAATAAGTTTTAGTGTTGGATGATTGAAAATGGCTGTGAATCCACCCACTTCCTCTCTCCTGTCTGGTGCACATGGACACAGACAGAGGTTTAAATGAATCTCTGTGACGTGAACCTGATCTCCTGTCTGTTCTTATTCGATCAGTTTGTAGCTGAGCTTTTTTTCTTTGTCCATTTCAGTCATTTCTGTTTTTTAGTGGTCACTTCATCATTTTGTCATCTTGTCATCATGTTTTGTTGTTTAGTGTCTTCAAGCTCTGACTTTGGAACAATGATATTAATGTTATGCCTGATCCATTAATTCCATGTCACTGCTTCTCCTTTGTCACAGAGCAGATTCATTAGAAGTGGAGCGGCTATATTCTGTGACTCTGAACTGTCTCAGCTGACGTCCAGTAAAGTGATGCACGCCCTCAATTCTCCATAACTGTAGTCCTTAATAAAATGTAAACAGGTGAGTTATATAAACAGGTGTCATGAAGGAGGAAATTAGCTCTAGAGACCAAAACAGTTTTTGTACCAGGCTGTAAACATGTTTATTTCTGCTGTAAAGTTGGACATTTTAACATGGGAGTCTATGGGGACTGACTCACTGTTGGAGCCAGACTCTAGTGGTCGTTAGAGGAACTGCAGCTTCTGGTTCTTGACTGTTGGAGCTTGTAAAACAATCAGTGTGCTCCCCCTCTTCCTCCTCCCCCCTCTTCCTCCTCCTCTTGCTGCAGCTGTCCCATGTTTTCTCACAGTTTGAGAGCTGTGAAAAGAGGAGGGGAGAAGGGGGGAGTCCCGCTGATGAATGTGCTGATTCTTCAGGTGAAGCTGAGTGAACAAATCTCCTCAGTTCCTCCTCAGTGTGTTGGCGGAGTTCAGGAGGAGAGAGGAGAACCAGCAGAAAGGTGAGTTTGTTTTTCTTACCGTCACATCCAGCTCCGGTTCATTCACACCTGCTTTAACCGGGTTATAAACGGGTTTTAATAAACGTCTCTTTTTATCGTTTATTAAACTAACGGACCTAAACTCTCAGGTGGGCGGAGTCAGCGCTGTGCACGCGGCTCCCGGCGGTTCTCCCGCCTCACCCACACGAACAAAACAAACGGACGTTACAGCGGCTGCGTTTACTCAAAGAACTGAATCCATCAGACATTTTCATGTAAAAGAAACTGCAGACAAACCGGATCAAAGCCGCAAAACCGGGTCTAAACTAAAGTCCCGATCCCAGAGTGCAGGAGGAAGTTCAGGTCTGTACCGCGATTTAAAACCTGAAGAGCTGCTTTCAGACTGAGGATAAAACTGAGGGATCTGCTCTCTGAGGTGTCAGGGACCAGGACGGGTTCTGTAGCAGGTTAGTGATGATAATCTTTGATCAACAGTCACTGAGGTTTAATCCGTGACATGTTTTATAAACGTATGTAAAACCACCTGCCCAGTCTGTTGCTGGTCCCAGACCTCCGCACCAGCTTCTTCAAGTCCTGTATGTAGGGAGGTGGAGCTGATGTGGATCAGACCTGTTCCAGCAGATCCTCCATCACCCTTTCTCTGATTCCTGATCTGTCCCTCTGACCCGGTCCAGGAGGACCTGGTCCTCGGGTCTGGTTGTGTTGCCGTGAAAGTCCAGTGAGGTTGAGGGCTGACCCTGGTCTCAGAGTTCTGCAGGTTCAGTTTAGTCAGATGATCACCTGACTGAGGCTGATTGATGGTTAGTAGATTAAATAAATCTACAAGTAACTGCTCCTTTAAATGTTTCACAGTCTGAATTATATGAGAATGAAAAGCTATTTGTTTTGATCACCTTGAAGTGATTTAAAGTTCTTCTCCAGATGTGTTTTAAACTCTGTAAATTCCTCTGCTGTGATTCAGATTTAGTTTCACATGGTTTCATCTACTCTTAGTTCCTGGTTGAGAAATCTGGATCAGGCCTGGAGCCCCGCCCACCACCTGCTGGCTCCAGGTGGACAGGTGAAAGAGCAGAGAGCATCAAGATGGTTAGAGGAGGAAACATCAGAGAGACTCAGCCTCATGTTTGAACCTCAGTCAGACCCAGACTCAGAGGAGGAGTCTGAGACTAGAACCAGAGACTAGCAGACAGGTCAGAACCGTTAGCATAGTTAGCACCTTTTATTTGTTTATGTTGTTTGTTAGCTTGTAACTGACAGTGTCTGACACAGTGTTAGTGGTTGTGCTAATGCTAACTCTCTCTCTCTCTGTACTGACAAGGTTGCAGGTGTATTTAGCCCCGCCCCCCTGTCCCCACAAGTAGACAAGATTGGTTCCTGAGGTTTGTGACGTATGAAACGAATCTGTGTTTATGAGACTGTCATTGGTTCATTGCAGTTCAAGGTGGAGAGAACTCTCCTTTAATGTTGCCCACTTCCTTCCTCCAAACAAATGGTCTCCATGGAAACAGACTTTTTGCCGCTATAAAATCTCTTTCACTGCTGTAAACTTCTTACCTTTTAAGCTAGATAAGGAAACATTTTAAGAGATTCAGTGCAACACCCTTAAGTAACTCCCTGAGCTGAGGAGAAATTAACCCTTAAGTGTCAGACGTCAGCAGAGAACTGACTCTGCTTGCTGTGGGAAGCGGCGCCAGGACTGGGGGGTTTAGTGGAGACGGATGTTTGTGAAACGCTCAACTGACGTGAAGGAATCTCCTCCGATTAAAGATCCAGCCTGGGCATCAGCCCTGGAGCATGCTGGGAAGTTGTCTTTAGTTTATACCTGTGAACGTCTTTTGAGCTCTGATGTTTCTATGACGACTGAAACGAGACAACGACGCTGTAATGACTTTAACTCTCTGCTCTGGTGTCCAGTTGGAGACAGACATGACAAACAGAAAGGAGAAAGAAGATGAGTGTGTGATCACTGTGTGGGGGGGGTCTGTCACATCAGAACAGATACATGAATCATTGATTATCTACCAGTTGATCAGGACTGACATGGCATGTGTTTACTGCAGAGAGAGAGATGAAGCTTTTCCTGCTGATAACGACATGTACAGATGGGCGAGCGCACTCCAACGACCTCTCTCTCTCTCTCTCTCTCTCTCTCTCTCTCTGTTCTGGCTGACTGGAACATTCACATCAGAGTCACTGCTGCTATTGATCTTCTATCAGCTGCTCAGTTCTAGTTCCTGTTTCACTGAGGGCTGCTGGGAAAATATCTGTGAAGGTAAACAACATTAGAGGCCTGGGCACAAAGAGACAGGTTGTTCTGTCAGTCGGAGGTCCTGTATGGGGGGGGGGTGCAGACTGTTTTCATATGAAGAGAAACGTGTCTGGAAACAATCAAACCATCAGAGCAGCAGTGACACCACCAGGAAGTAAAGTCAGACTTTCACATTAAAACAGGGTTTCAAAGAAGAAAGTGTGTTCAGCAGCCGTGTGTGTGTGTGTGTGTGCGCAGCATATTTGCAGTGTGACGCTGTTTGTTCTGAAAACACAGATTAAACCGTCTGGTCGTCTAACAGACGCTCAGTCTGGACCCACTGGTGGCTGATGGAGCGCTCGCACTGAGCATGCTCAGAGACCACAAACTCTGACCTGCTGAGGACCTGCCCAGTCGTCATGGAAACAGCCCAGTCTTTAATTTGACCTGCACATCAATTAAATATCAGTGTCATTAAATGATCAGAATCTGAGTGACATTACTTCCTGAGGATGTTATTATCTCTGATGTCTCGCCAGAATAAAGCTCCAGAAATCCACTTAGAAACCAGAGAAACAGAGTCTGTAGAAAATCCTCCCTCTACTGATCGCTGCTAATCACAGCTGATCAGAGCTGATCAGTTGAAAGTCTGAGATGAATGAAGATCAGTTTGGGAACAAATCATCGTCATGAACTCAAACTGAGATGAAACCAAACCTAAACTGAAATCACTTCTAAAACCTGCTGGTAAGAACTACGGAAAACCAAGAGGGACAGTGAACGTCTCTAAACTGAAGACTCAGTTTCACTGAGTCAGAGTTCTCCTCAGGTCAGAGTCGCATGATGTTCTTATGTTCATGTCACACACACACACACACACACACACACACTTTTAAATCTGCGTTTTCCATTAATGATAAGTTGTAATCGTCAGTAGCCTGGTTATGTTTGAAAATCATTTTAAAAACTACTGAGAGAGAGAGAGAAAGAGTGAGTGATTGAGAGAGTGAGCAAGGTTCACTTTAACAGTCTGTTTTTCTCTCTGACAGCAAGATGAGTGACGTCCGTTTGTCTTCAGCCTCCTCCACCGGCTCCAAGGTAACAGGCCCGTCAACAGGATGCAGTTCCCCTGGCAACGAGCCTCCGGCCTTCGTCCTCCCTCCTCGCAACGCCCGGGTCGCCCTCGGGGGAGACGCCCGACTGGAGGGCAAGGTGGGACCAAAGAATAATCCTGAAAAACTTAATTAAAGACCATTAATCCAGAATGTGTTTTAATTCTAATGTGATTAGCAGCAGCTGTTAACAACAGTGACATCACCATGGAAACAAACCTGAAGTCAAAATATAGTAAATAATGTTCCTGACATGAACTGTCAGTCCTCTCTCACTGCTGATGCGTTCATGATCTTTTTTAATCTTGGTGGTTTTGTGTCTTTAACTGAATGAGAAGAGTTAGAGTCAGACACTGTGATGTCACACAAGTGAACACAGGTGAACAACAGGAAGTTAGTGACACACAGAGGAGATGTGAGACACTTCTCCTCTGGGTCCTGGTTCTCTTCTGGGTCCTGGTTCTCCTCTGGGTCCGGGTTCTCCTCTGGGTCCTGGTTCTCCTCTGGGTCCGGGTTCTCCTCTGGGTCCTGGTTCTCCTCTGGGTCCGGGTTCTCCTCTGGGTCCGGGTTCTCCTGTGATGAGAACAGAGTGATTTACAGATGAAAACATGGAGGTTTCAGATCAGAGCCACATGTTACTGAGCAGGAAGTGAAGAGAGAGGGATTAACATTTCTTCAGTCTTGTGACTGACTGCATCCTGACGGGAAGCAGTCAACCACACACACACACACACACACACACACACACACACACACACACACACTGTCTTTGAAGTGTGGTCTCTGGTTTATTTCTCATCTGGTTTCATTCTCTCAGTTTTAACCAGTTAGAAACCAAATAATAACATAATTAACATAAAAACAAGAAGCTACGAGCAGCGCCTGCCTCAGGATCCAGGAGAACGTTGTGTGTGTACAATCCCACAGCACCTGAATGCACCGTCACAGCTCAAACAGGGAGATTGATGGATCTGCAAGGCCTCATGGGAGTCAAGCTGAAAGTCGTCAAACAGTGGAAACATGTGTTCGCCACATGCCACACACACACACACACACACACACACACACACACCAACATGCTGCTCTTTCTGTAGTTGTGACGACTTATTGACAGAGTGTATTCTCCCACCTCTAAACCTGGTCCTGACCTGGACCCTAGAACCAGGTCTGGACCCTCAAACAGGACTCTTCCAGTCTCCATCAGAGATCGTCCATCTTTACGTTTACAAACTGCTCTGATGTGACAGCTCAGAAATTAGACACTGTTTAAGTTTCCTGAGTAACTCAGTGACTGTGTACGTGAAGGCAGCTCAGTCACGGTAGCATCAGGAGACAACAGGCCCCTCCCTTAGAGGAGCAGGACCCCCCCTGACTGAAAACAACCACACAATCAAACCTGTGCACCTGTCTTTCAGGTGCGTGGTCATCCTGAGCCTCAGGTCACATGGTACAGAGAGGGCAAGCCTGTGATTGGTGGAGAGCGCTGCGTTGCGGAGCAAGGTGGGCGGGGCACATTCAGTCTGGTGGTGGGCGGAGTCACAGAGGACGACCTGGGGCGTTACACCTGCCAGGCCACCAATCAGGCAGGTAGCCGGCAGGTTACCGTGGAGATCCTTCTGCAAGGTGATACTACTACTGATACTACTACTAATACTACTCCTGATACTACTACTGATACTACTACTAATACTAATACTGATACTACTACTAATACTACTCCTGATACTACTACTAATACTAATACTGATACTACTACTGATATTACTACTGATACTAATACTGATACTACTCCTGATACTACTACTGATACTACTACTAATACTACTCCTGATACTACTCCTGATACTACTACTAATACTAATACTGATACTAATACTGATACTACTCCTGATACTACTACAGATACTACTACTAATACTACTACTAATACTACTCCTGATACTACTCCTGATACTACTACTAATACTGATACTAATACTACTACTGATATTACTACTGATACTAATACTGATACTACTCCTGTTACTACTACTGATACTACTACTAATACTACTCCTGATACTACTCCTGATACTACTACTAATACTAATACTGATACTAATACTGATACTACTCCTGATACTACTACAGATACTACTACTAATACTACTACTAATACTACTCCTGATACTACTACTGATACTACTACTGATACTACTACTAATACTACTCCTGATACCACTACTGATACTACTACTGATACTCCTGATACTACTACTGATACTACTACTACTACTCCTGATACTACTACTGATACTAATACTGATACTACTACTGATATTACTACTGATACTAATACTTATACTACTCCTGATACTAATACTGATACTACTCCTGATACTACTACTGATACTAATACTGATACTACTACTAATACTACTGCTGATACTACTACTACTGATACTCCTGATACTACTACTGATACTAATACTGATACTACTACTGAGGGGGTGAATGACCTCTGACCTCTGACATCCAGCAGTGTTGTGTAACAGTGCTTTCCAACATGGCGTCAGTGTGTAGCTGAGCTTTATGACAGAGCTGCAGGTTTCTACTGTGTCTCCACCCTCAGTCAAACGACACTGTTCTTACTTAAAGTGGGACTTAATGAACTTACTGGAGAAACACACTGACTGTTAATTAACTTGTGTTGGACATGACACTATTAAACAAACGCTGAAATCATTAACTAATGAATTCATCTTTAACTTTTCCTTTTTCCATCCTTTCATTTGTTCATTTACCTTCATCTCAAAAAGCCTCAGTTCAGTCAAACTTAAGATGTGAACAACTTTCTCATTAAAGTCTGTGTGGAGTTAATTAATCACCGAGTCGTTTGTTCAGTCTGATGGACTGGACTGATGCAGCAGGAGAAGACGGACAGATGAGTCTCACCGCTGTGACACATGATTTAGCTCTGACGTTATTTTCTTCTGCTTCTTTCTGGTGCTTTGGAAGAAAAACAACTGAACTCACGATGGATTGAACGTAGTCAGCTGACCTGGATCAGGTCTGCTTCCTGTCCCCAGAGTCCAGACTAAAGCTGGAGGAGCAGCAAACTGTTCCCTCTGTGTTTCATTAAAGTTGTTCAGATCAGAATCAGTTCTATGTCTTCTTTTTTTTCCTGACGTGTCTCATGTTGAAACGTTCTGATGACGCTGCAGCTGAAATCTGGTTTGGACTGGGACTGAAACTTTCTGCTGTTTCTCTCATGTTTTTCCACCTGCAGAGAATTCTGGGAAGAAATACGTCCTCCCGTCCTCCATGAAGACAGGGTGAGCTCCTCTGTCAGCTGTTTCTGTGTGTTAAATACAAATCCAGACAGCCCCCCCCCCTGATCACATTAGCAGATCTTCACTGTTGTTATTTTCATCATAAAACTGTGACACGTGTCAGAACACGAGGAGTGGAATCAGCTGTTTAAAGGGCTGTTCCTGTGCTTTCACTCACTCGTCCTGTCAGTTGAACTGCAGAGCACCCCCCCCCCCACTCCTCAGACCGAAACACGTCTGTGCTGGTTCATTAAGCTCAGTTCACAGTTTTAATCATGTTCACATGGTGCAGTGATGGGGGGGGGGGGTGTTAACCACATCTAACCCTCAGTGAACTCTTCCTCCAATGGTTGCAGGTGTCGCTCAGCGGTCCCAGCGGTGGAGAACAGGCCCAGTATTTGGGGCGAGAGTCCACCGAAGTTCATCACCAAACCGAGCCGAGTGTTCATCAAGCTGGGACAGAGTGGGAAGTTCTCTGCCAAGACAACAGGACGTCCCCAGCCCCGGGTCACATGGTACAAGGTGGGAGGAGGTTAACCCAGAGCTCTACACTGCTGGTTCTCCAGATTTACAGTGTCTGACAGAGAACCTGACCCTGGTTCCTGAACTGGATCAGATCCTGATCTCTGCAGTCCACTTGGAACTGAACTCTTCAAGTCAAAACAAGTTTGATAAAAAAAGTTTTTATTCTGAAGTTTCTGTGAAAGATTTTTATTTTCATTCTTCATTTCAGTCCAGAATCTGAGTCTTAGTCCAGGTCCTGATGCAGATCCAGCAGGTCCAGACAAATGGTCCCCCAGTTTCATAATCTGAACCAGAACCAGAACCAGAACCAGAAGTCAACAACAACAACAACATACAGTGTTTATATAAAAATCCAATAATGACAAGTATTTATATTTAACAAAAACATGAGTGTTTTGTTTGTGTTTGTTGTTTATTGTCTGTTTCAGGGGGAGGTGGAGCTTCAGTCTAGTGGGCGGGTCAGTATGTACAAGCGCTCTGGCCTCCACTTCCTGGAGATAAAGGAAGTCCATGTGGACGACGCAGGAAGTTACACGTGTTCGATCGGCAACAGCACCGGAACAGCAACCGCCACCGCCGAGCTCCACGTCCAAGGTGAGACGATCAATCAGAGCGCAGGGTTTGATGTCATCACCTTGTCTGAATAGGTGGAACATGTTCATGAAGTTCTCCTGATGTTTCTCCTCCTCAGATGTTCCTGAGGACTCCTCCAGGTGAGTCAGTGTTGTAGCTGTGGCTCAGTCTCCACAGCAGTTTCAATGTGCAACAGTCGTGATGGGAACAGCTGAACTGGACCTTCACCCAAGATCCAGATCCGGATCCAGAGAGAGCAACTCTGAACCACATGGCTGGATAACAGATTATTCAAACAACTCTTCACCTGCAGCCTGATGGGGATTAGATTTAGATTCATAGTTTCTCACTCCGTCAGCTCCACCTCTGACTGGTTGGATGAGGTTCAGTGAACCTTCATGTAGACAGATATTAAACAGTGTGTGGCATGTGGAGCTTGTACGGATCATCTCAGTGGATGATTTCCAGGTTTCCTGTCAGACCGTCCTCCCAGTTTGATTGAAGGTGGTCAAGGAGGGCGGGGCTCTGACAGGGGAACATCATGAATCTGAGACAGGAAGCTGTGCTCAGTGATGTCTGGGTGAATTCAGTGAGTGCCTCTCATGTGAAGGTACCTGGGGTACTGGCTGTATAGACTTAGTCCAACATGTGCAGAGACTTTGAAGGAAGCTACCTGCAGCCTTCACATAATAGGTAGCAGACACAAACTAACTTTACAGGCCTGTTAAAGCTGTTTTCCATGTTGGCCCCTCTGGAGCCCAGCAGGACGAAATAACAACTGGAAGGCCACAGCGTGAAGGAAGAGCTCCTTTACTGTACTTTTATTCCATGTAAATGTCCCTATAAACTCCTTAACAATGCTCTGGATGTAAAGATAAAAGAACAGACATGTGGATGTAACTTCAGCTCTGTCAGGTTTAATGTTAAGTTTAAACAGACGTCCATGAATAAAGGAGAGACCTCACGCTGTGTCATTAATGTGCTTTATCAGATTGTGTAACTTTCTCAGAAGAAGCTGGAGGTCAGAGCTGCGTTTACTGTCACTGTGATTTAAGTCACCGCTGCAGAGACAACAGACATGTCACAAAACATAACAACAACACATTCTGAAACAGGAAGTAACCACACCACTAAACACCACCACTGAAAGTCAAAGAGGACCCCACAGACATATTAGAAAACAGTCACAGGTCCTGACACTGACGCCTCCTCCTGCAGGACTGTCCACCCAGCTGAGACCACACACACCAGGACAGAGGACAGAGCTGCTCCCAGTGCTCCCAACTCCCAGGCAGAGCAGCCCAGACTCAGGGAGAAGCAGCAGAGCCCCCTCACTCAGGCTGGACAGACTCAGAGAACTACAGTTGCTCCAGTCACAGTAAGTATTATTATTATTATTATTATTATTATTATTATTATTATTACTACCATAATTATTACTGTTATAATCATTATTGATATAGTTATCACTAACATAATAATAATTATTATTATTATAAGGAGCCTCTTATGGAGGCAGAGCAAGTAAACAGCTAATGACGCTGATTTATCCTCTCTGTGTGATCTGCTGTAAGGTACAGACAGAATATTGTTACAGGAGTAGAGCAGATGCTTTCAGGAATAGATCGGTACGTAGGTCGTGTGCGTAGAGAGAGCGGTGAGGCTAGCTCTATGTTCCCACATTTCTAAGAATGTTTTGAAAATTAGGCCCTATTTTCCCACAGTCTTATATGTTCCCATAAGCCATAAGCCCATGTCCACACTAACCCGGGTAATATTTATCCGGTTAGCCCTTCCGTCCACATTAGAACAGTGAATTCCATAACTGAAAACGAAGCTTTACAAAAACGATTGCTGAGGTGGATAAATGTGAAGACGCCGCGGAGCGTGGATGCAAAGCGTTCTGAAAGGGTATAAAAGGGGAATATAGGGCTGTGGGAATATAGACACTCACGCTCCCGTGACCGGAGCAGAGCTAGCTAGCTAGTTAGCAGTGTAGCTGTGAGTACAGTGAGCTGTTTGTCTGTAAATAAATGCTGCGACTCCTCCAGACCGAAGTTCCCGCCTCTCCGCTGAGCTTCAGCTACAGTCCAGACGATGAGCCAGTGGAGTGAGTCATTGTCAGGTGACGGTAAATATGTTGAAGATTAGCACAGAAGTGATTTTTACATACTCGGCTCTGCTTGCCTGGAGTTAGCACACAGCAGAATGAAGTTAAAAGACTCAAATAAAATGAAACTGACAGAATTTAAAAGTAAAGAAAGTAAAGTAGATGAGTTACTTTCCTCCACAGGTAACTGTTAACCTGCACACACTCTGCTAGCTGCTACGAACCCCAAGCTAACAGCGACAATCAGTGTCATGTGATGGTTAGGTTAGCTAGTTGACTAGATACGTTATTAACCACCGGTTCTGTTCTGTGTGCAGGTCCAGTCAATCCTCAGACCTGGTCAGACCGGTTCAGTCCAGTGGCCAGCAGCTGTTTCAGGCAGCAACAGGTACAGAATCACTCCAGACCTTTGTAAACACACAGCTAACGTCACCTACTGTCACTTAGCTAGCTAACATCCATAGCTAACGAACGTATTTAGCACTGACGGTTAGCGGTTTAACGGTCAAACGTTTAACCGTTAAAATAATTAAAATAATTTGTTCATGACGATTAAGATAAAACTAGTTAGCTCGCTAACTGGTAATGATAGCTCCTTCTTGGCTGACTGATGAATGTTAGCTCACTAAGTAATGTTACCTTAGCATTATCCATTTTCTTGATTAGCAACAGTGGAGTTTCTTACATTTGATCACCACACTGTCCCTAACCTAATCAAACATCATATGATGTTATCAGTGTAATATAATGTCATTTATTGGCTGAAAGAAAAGTTATTGTTCTTTAATGAAGAGCTGCAGCTAACATTTATTTTCATTATTGATTAATCTGGTTATTGTTTTCTCAATAAATTAACAGTAAAAAATAAAACACCACTATCTTAAACACAAGGTGACGTCTTCAGATCATGTGTAGCAGTTTTGCCTCAAATGATGAATTGATTTTAAGAATAGCTGCTGATTGATTTTCTTTTAATCAACAGTTTGATTTATCAACTATGTTGCAGCCCTGCTTCAGTTTATGCCTCAGTTCTGCTTTGCTGTGATTTGAGAGTGTAAAGTGTGAACATCAGTTACTGTCTGTGTTTCAGGGCTGTGAGGAGGTCGGTGTCGGGGTGCAACCTGCGGTTCGAGGCCATTCCTCTGGACCAGGAGGCCACAGAGGGAGGACAGGTGGCGTTCACCTGCCAAGGTAATTCAAAACTTTGACTCAAACTTAAAACCTTAAAAGTAAAATAATATGTACACATGTATCAGACCGTAAGGTCATGTTGCCTTGTTTGTGCACACAGGACACTCCAGCTCAGAGTCCATTAGATTGAAGTTAGTTAGAACCTTTATCCAGGTAAAACTCAGTGGGAACAATCAGAGGTCTGAGATCTGTACAGTGTCCAGACGTTTGTATGAGGTGTGATACAGAAACAAATGTTCAGGTGTTTAATAAATTCAGACAGCAAATAAAATAAAAACTAATAAAAATGAAAGAAAATCCAAATGTTTTCCAATCCCTTGTTCAATCACATGAAGTTTTTATCATTTGGTCACTAAAGCTCTAAATAACTGACTCCACTAGAGTTTGATAAGTTTATCAGATTTGAATCCTCTTTAATGAAGTTTATCTGTTGTTTGTTAGTAACTGAGGTTATAAATAAAGATTCAGATCTGTGATCAGCTGTTGGAGCAAGTTGATGAAGCTAGCTTAATTAATGCTCACAACTTGCAGCTAAATCATTAAAGACATTCGTACAACAGCAGTGGAAACACGTGAGAGTAATGAATCCAGATGTATGACAGTCTCACCTGTCATCACATCTGTCTCACATGCTCAGGTGTTATGACTACTGTCAGCCTCTAGAAGTCGTCTCTACTCTTCACTCTCACCCCTCCTCTCATTTGCTCTCAGTTTCATCTGTTGCCGTTGCCATGGTGAGCTGGCTGAAGGACGGGAGGCCGGTGAGGACGGGACCAGGTTTGCAGCAGAGACAGGACGGGACTCGTCTCACCCTCACCATGGAGAGGGTGAGACAGGTGGACCAGGGAACCTACAGGTGTCAGCTGACCACAGCTGAGGG
The DNA here is from genome assembly GCF_002260705.1 of Seriola dumerili. Classification (NCBI taxonomy): domain Eukaryota; kingdom Metazoa; phylum Chordata; class Actinopteri; order Carangiformes; family Carangidae; genus Seriola; species Seriola dumerili. Next base: position 543,621 of record NW_019174521.1, on the reverse strand, counting down.
ATTGACTGTCGACTCTGCCTGTCTCTAACTGTCTGTCTGTCTCTCTGCCTGTCTGTTTCTAACTGTCTACCTGTCTCTCTGTCTCTAACTGCTTGTCTGTCTGTCTGTCTCTAACTGTCTGTCTGCCTGTTCTTCTGTCTCTAACTGTCTGTCTGTCTCTCTGCCTGTCTGTTTCTAACTGTCTACCTGTCTCTCTGTCTCTAACTGCCGGTCTGTCTGTCTGTCTGTCTCTAACTGTCTGTCTGTCTCTCTGCCTGTCTGTTTCTAACTGTCTACCTGTCTCTCTGTCTCTAACTGCCTGTCTGTCTGTCTGTCTCTAACTGTCTGTCTGTCTCTCTTCCTGTCTTTCTGTCTCTAACTGTCTGTCTGTCTCTCTGCCTGTCCTTTTGTCTCTAACTGTCTGTCTGTCTCTCTTCCTGTATTTCTGTCTCTGTCTGTCTGTCTCTCTGCCTGTCTGTTTGTCTGTAACTGTCTGTCTGTCTCTCTGCCTGTGTTTCTGTCTCTAACTGTCTGTCTGTCTCTCTACCTGTCTGTCTGTCTCTGCCTGTCTATCTCTAACTGTGTTTCTCTGCCTGTCTGTCTATCTGTCTGTCTCTAACTGTCTGCCTGTCTGTCTTTCTCTCTGCCTGTCTGTCTGTCTGTCTCTAACCGTCTGTCTGTCTGTCTCTCTCTGCCTGTCTCTAACTGTCTACCGGTCTCTCTGTCTCTAACTGCCTGTCTTTCTCTCTTCCTGTCTTTCTGTCTCTAACTGTCTGTCTGTCTGTCTCTAACTGTCTGTCTCTCTGCCTATCTGTTTGTCTCTAACTGTCTCTCTCTCTGCCTATCTGTCTATCTCTAACTGTCTGCAGCAGCATGTTTTGTCTTTATATGGTTTTCAGCTTTCATATTTGTTTAACGGTCGTACGACACCAGAGCTCTTTCTCCCTCTCTGTATCTCTCTCTCTCTCTCTCTGTCTCTCTCTCTCACTGTCTCTCTGCCTGTCTGTCTATCTCTAACTGTCTGTCTCTCTGCCAGTCTTTCTGTCTCTGTCTGTCTGTCTGTCTCTAACTGTCTGTCTGTCTCTCTGCCTGTCTGTTTGTCTCCAACTGTCTTTCTGTCTCTCACTGTCTACCTGTCTGTCTGTCTCTGTCTGCCCCCCCAGGTGTGTCTCATCCTCCAGTCTTCCTCAGTGAGCTGCAGGACTGCTCTGTCTCAGAGGGTCAGGTCTTCAGCCTGCAGGCCTCTGTGGAGGGAAAACCTGCTCCATCAGTCTGCTGGCTGCTCAATGGTCAGTATGACACCTGCAGAGTGTACACACACACACACACACACACACACACACACACACACACACACACACACACACACACACACACACACACACACACAGGGAATGTGGTTCAGGTGTGGAGACCTTGAGGAAACAGGTTCAGGCAGTGACAGGTGTAGCTGTAGGATAGGGGGAGTTCTGTCA
>NW_019174521.1:537167-539667 GCF_002260705.1 Seriola dumerili | reverse complement strand
ACAAATGGCATTCGTTCTCTCTGACTGACTTTATGAGTCTGAAACAAAAGTTCACATCCACGTTAAATACATTTCTGTCTCTTTTTTACTCTGCCCAAGAATATGTTGGAGCACTCTGAAGCTAACGATATGCACCTGTGCAGGTGCAGCAGAGGAACAGAGTTCAGTCTCTGGGGAATGAAAGAGTTAAAGATCTTCAGTATTTTAGATGGAGAACATGATCAGTGATCAGAGATACAGAGTCTTTGTTTTCAGCAGCCACAGTGGTATGAACTGAAGGTCAATGGTTACAGGAACATCAGTCTGTAAACATCTCACCCAGGACTCTGCTGTTCATCATCTATATGGACCATATGTAGAACCAGATTTCAATATGATCAAGACTAGGATGAGACCCGTGTCTGTGGAAACACAGTTGGACATTAATCAGCCTGTCAAACTGAAACCATCATCACAGCTTTATAAGGAGAATCAGAAAACCCTCCTGCAGCAGGAAATCCCCTGACTGAACACACACAGGAACAGAACACACACACACACACACACACACACACACACACACACACACACACACACACACACACAGGGAAATATCAGAAGATTCCCACAGACTGACACTTGACCCTCAGAGTCAGATGTCCATGTGTGGACAATGAAGTTGTGAGAAGTCAGTTTTTCTGTGCGTTTACATCAGAGTCATTAATGTTGCTATTGAAGTGGCTGTTAGCAGTATTTTTACATTAGCAATGGATCACATGAAGGGCTAACCCGGTCACTTTACTCCGGTCACTTCAGGTGATGAGGACTGGCCTACAGTCAGAGGAGGGACAGACCACAACCTGGAGCAGTGATGGGGGAGGAGCAGGATCCTCTGATCCACATCAGTCCCACCTCACAGCTCTCAGGACTCCAAGGACCTGGTGCCACAGGGACATTCAGAGGTCTGTAGAGTCCATGTCTCAGCCGACAGAGCTGTTCGGACCAGTACCTGAGACCACGTCCAGGTCCAGGTCCTGATGTTTGTATAATCAGTGTAAATGAACCACTTCATCATCACGTTAATATAAACCATTACGTTTCCTTTATCTGCAGTTTCAGGTCAGTTGTATAAGAACATCATGAATATAAAACACATGAATGAATCTCATGAAGAAGAACAAGCTGTTGCCATGACTAGGGTTGTCACCAGAACCGATACTTTGGTACCAAGTCGATGCCACGTGGCAAAAAACGGAACGGTACACGTGACGAGATTGATGGTCACTCTCTTAGGAAGTAATGTAAGGTTGACATCCGGTTCAGGGAGGCAGGTGAATGAGTGCACGCCACGCCCACTCGCACATCAGGTCTCATTGTGCACAAGCAGGATGTCATTAACTGTATGAGCAACTTATCTCATGGTGTAAAAGTGTCTTACCTCAAAAACGTGCAAAGAACATTAACACTAATCACTGCATCACTGGCGGCATGAGAGACTCTGACACATTTAAACACAGTTTCTCCGGCACATGATCGGCCTCTGCCCGAGGGAGGAGGAGGAACGTCCACGACCAGGCTGCGGTCTAGCCGCAACAACAAATGGAAGATGGCGACAAGTTGCAAAACCCCGTTTGTAAATGGTGCCTTCGCATTTTCCAAACCACAGTTGAAATGCTGGGCAATAAAAAGTTTATTGCTTATATTTTAGCAAAGTATTTTTTACTTTAAATACTTGAAGGCAACATGCCACTGTTCTTTTTTGCAGTGTCAAAAGTTGTTTCATTTTATTATTATATCTATTATATGTCAATTTTTTTTTCAGGGCACTATAGCTGAAAAGCTGTGCAATAAAAAGTTGATTGATTATATTTTAATTCTAAATTAGATTAAAAATGTATTTAATGTTTTTATTATATTTTAAATGTCACTGCTCTTTGTTTTTTGTTTTTTTATTCGTATTTTTCAATTGAGTGAAAGAGAAAGTACATGGAATTTTTTGTTTTTGATAGAGAGGTGGTGTCCACATTTTGACCAAATAGTGAATGTTCTCAAAGCAGAGAGGGGAAGAGAGTGTGTGTGTGTGTGTGTGTGTGTGTGTGTGTGTGTGTGTGTGTGTGTGTGTGTGTGTGTGTGTGTGTGTGTGGTGTGTGTGTGTGTGTGTAGTGTGTGTGGTGTGTGTGTGTGTGTGTGTGTGTGTGTGTGTCGGAGAGAGAGGTCATCAGTCTGATCCTCACTCGTCCTTTTCCATATATGGAATCTGGATTTCCTTTTCCCTCTCTTCCAACATCTGACACTGACACGTGTGTGTGTTTCAACATGTGTGCATGTGAGTATGAATATACAGTATGTCTGCTCTGTAAGAGTGTGTGTGTGTGTTTGTTCTGTGTACATATCAGGCATGCCAGAGAGGGGACGCACTCGCACACACACACACACACACACACACACTCACTGTGAGTTCATAACCCAGTGTTATGAACTAATGCACACACCAACTCTTTATATGAGAAAGAAGAGAAAG
>NW_019174521.1:487167-532167 GCF_002260705.1 Seriola dumerili | reverse complement strand
ATTACAGAAAAAACTTAAGATATTTTCAGCAGTCAAAGAGATTTTACAGCAGTAAAATTCTACTGTTTCCATGGAGACTTGATTTGCTATCATTAGCTCTTGTGATACGTGTTGTCTCATCCTCCTGTTGTTTTGGCGGAAACATCACCAGGTGAACTTTGGTCTCGAAAGTGTTTTGTGCAACAGTTTAAGGGACGGAACTAAGATCAGGAGAAAAGCTTTAATACTTACGTGAACATTGAAGGAAACTTTAAGGTCCTTCTCTTGTGGACTGAGTGATCTCAGATCTGCTCATGTGCTGCTGTTACAGACCATCAGTGACAGAGTTTCACTCTTCATCCTCAAGTTTATCTCTCTCTCCCTTCACTCCCAGCTCTCCATCCCTCTGTTCTCTCCCACTCATCGTTCTGTCCATCCCTTTGTCTCATATCCAGAAACTCCCTCAAGCTTCTCTAATCCATATCAACGAACCAATCAGAGCCAGTATTTCCTCTCACTCTTCTCACTCTCTCTCTCTGTCTCTGTCTTTCTCTCTCTCACTCTCTCTATCTCTCTCTCTGTCTCTCTCACTCTCTGTCTCTCTCTCTGTCTCTGTCTTTCTCTCTCTCTCTCTGTCTCTGTCTTTCTCTCTCTCACTCTCTCTCTCTGTCTCTCTCTGTCTCTCTCTCTGTCTCTGTCTTTCTCTCTCTCACTCTCCGTCTCTTTCTGTCTCTCTCTCTGTCTCTCACTCTTTCTGTCTCTCTCACTCTGTCGCTCACTCGCTGTTTTTTCTTAAAGTGAGAAACAAAAAAGAAATTCTGATTCTTAGTCAAATAAAGAAACTGAGAATTAAGTGAACTCAGGAAGGAGGAGTGTGTTTACATCTCTGTGTGTGTGTGTGTGTGTGTGTGTGTGTGTGTGTGTGTGTGTAAGTGTGTGTGTGTGAGTTCTGGGTGTATGCCCTTATAAGGGCAGTAGAGTCACTTGTGATGTAACATGGACAATTTGAGTCGAGGTCCACCCCCACCCCACCCCCCTCGCTCCCCCCTCTCCCCAGATGTAAGGGGGCGGAGCTTGTCCTCTTGTTCCAGGGGGGCTTTAACCCTGCTCTGTTTATTCTCCCTCCCTCTCTTTCCCTCCATCTGTCTCTGTGCTCTTTCGCCCAGCCCTGCAGCAGCAGGAGGAAGAGGAGGAGGAGGAGGAGCAGCTGGTGAAAGCGCGGCGCTGAGAGGAGGTGCCAGAGGAGGAGGAGGCGTGGAGCAGAGAGGCAGCAGCAGCAGCTGTGGTGTCAGTCGGCAGTGGCAGGAGGCCAACAAGGAGCAGAAGGAGAACCAGCCTCTCCTGCACCTGCACCAGGAGGAGAAGAGGAAGAAGGAGGGCGACCAGGACTCAGCCGCCGCCACTACTGCTGCCGCCGCTCCCCGAGGCCTCCTCAAACACTGTGTAGAGACCAGGGAGCGTGGAGAAGAGGAGCTGCGACAGAGGGAGGCGCAGCAGCTGGACTTCCGCTCACTTCTGGGACGCCGAGCTTTTCACGCCAAAAACAACCAGGGAGAGGAGTCGAGGGAGGCCGGCCTTGCCACCGCAGAGAACCGCCACCATCACCAGATGGATTTTAAGGCCAACCTCAAGGGTGTCAAACCCAAGTCAGAGGAGGAGCGCAAGGTGAACTCACCGCAGCAGGTGGACTTCCGTGCAGTGCTGGGGAAGAAGGGTGGTGTCGCTGGCAACAGCAACAAACCGGCTGAGACACCTGGAAAGAACGCTGCCGATTTCCGCTCCGTCCTCGCCAACAAGAAGAAGCCGGAGACTCCCGAGAAGAACGGGGAGAGCGGGAAGATGGCAGTGAATAACTGTGTGGACGGAGGGATTAATGAGAAGAAGAGCGGAGGAGGAGGAGGAGGAGGGAAGGCACCAGAGTTCACGGAGAAGCTGAGCGATGTTACAGTGCTGGACGGCCAGCGGCTCCGGCTGCAGTGCCGCCTCGCCGCCGCCACCTCTGGACCTGCAGACGTCACTGTCACCTGGACGCTGGACGGGAAGGTCATCAAGCCGTCCAAGTTCATCATCCTCGCCAATGAAGGTCAGAGGTCACACACACACACACACACACACACACACACACACACACACACACACGTGGTTCTAAACTCTCAGACAGTGACAGTGTAGAGTTGTGAGTTTGAAGTTTAGTTGACAGAGCTGAAGCAACTGTTGACGGAGCTCAGACTCTATAAATAGAAACAGATCTGAAACAATAGAGAGGCAGGATGTGTGTGACTGTTACTGGTATTTCATATGGGAACAGATCACTTTACAGAGAACACACACACACACACACACACACACACACACACACACACACACACACACACACACAGAGTTAACGTCACTTGTGAGGACCAGCATTGTGAGGACCTGATTCATTCACTTCTCAGTTCTTTGCTTCTTGTTTCAGTTAAAAATAATTTTCATTATCAATTAACTTTTCTCCATTAATCGTTTAATCATTGACTTAAAATATGTAAGAAAATATTAAAATATTAAAAACATCCAAATGGAACAACCAAACCTGTAATAACTGGTTTATAACAGACTATAAGGTGGTTATAATCACATAGTGACATGTTTATTAATGTATATTTGTTCTGTTTCCTGTGAAGACGATTTTTATGTTTGTTTTACACATTAATAAACACTGAGCTTCTCCTTCAGTCACTGAGGGAGAATAATGTTTTAGTTTCGAGCGTTATGAGTCTGTTCCATTGATTCGTTTGAAATGATATGAGACACAGTTCATGTTGAATTATCATATTATCATAAAGTCGTTTCTTTAAATGACCAACAGTCGACGTCAGTGGGAAAAACGTGTTTCTCTTTTGAACAAACACGACACTGTAACAGTATGAAGTCTCAGTCAGATAAATAGAGTATATGTTGTTGTCTTCACTGTCTAATTCACTGTGAAAGAGTGCCGCGATGATCTGAGCCATCAACCTTTATTACATTAGATTTTAACATTAAAGGAGAAAATGTTTTGTAATTTTAGAGACTCAGACTTCACTCGTGAACGTCTCTGTCTTTATATAAAGGCCCTGTATTTACCCTGTATCATCTGTAATTAAAGATGTAATAATATAAATATGTCTTTATAGAATAAATACTAAACATTAATAAACATTTATATTCTGTTACAAACCAGTTATAACATGTTTTAAACTGTTGATATGAGATAAAGATCAAAACGTTAACATGTCAAATCTCATTTAAAAATATAAAGAAGAGGGAGGGGTTAACTACAACTCCCAGGGTGCATTTCACTAACAGTCAGCAAACCACAGTGCTTCACACCAACAGTGAACTGAAACTGAAGAGCCAAGTTTACATCAGTTCACACCCTTGACCTCTGACCTCATCTCCATGGCAACAGCAGATGAGTCTCATGGGTATTGTAGTATTTAGAAACAGATGACGCTCATCCACTTAGTCAACAAAACAATTAACACATTAATGTAGCTTCATTTATGAAGGAGCAGAGTCTCATGTACAAAGACCAGTTCACATCCCTAGACCAGTTCATCCAGAGACCCGTTCATCCTGACACCAGTTCACATCCCTAGACCTGTTCATCCAGAGACCAGTTCTCATCCAGAGACCAGTTCATCCAGGGACCAGTTCACATCCAGAGACCAGTTCATCCAGGGACCAGTTCACATCCAGAGACCAGTTCATCCAGGGACCAGTTCACATCCAGAGACCAGTTCATCCAGGGACCAGTTCACATCCAGAGACCAGTTCATCCAGGGACCAGTTCACATCCAGAGACCAGTTCATCCAGGGACCAGTTCACATCCAGAGACCAGTTCATCCAGGGACCAGTTCACATCCAGAGACCAGTTCATCCAGGGACCAGTTCACATCCAGAGACCAGTTCATCCAGGGACCAGTTCACATCCAGAGACCAGTTCATCCAGGGACCAGTTCACATCCAGAGACCAGTTCATCCAGGGACCAGTTCACATCCAGAGACCAGTTCATCCAGGGACCAGTTCACATCCAGAGACCAGTTCATCCAGGGACCAGTTCACATCCAGAGACCAGTTCATCCAGGGACCAGTTCACATCCAGAGACCAGTTCATCCAGGGACCAGTTCACATCCAGAGACCAGTTCATCCAGGGACCAGTTCACATCCAGAGACCAGTTCATCCAGGGACCAGTTCACATCCAGAGACCAGTTCATCCAGGGACCAGTTCACATCCAGAGACCAGTTCATCCAGGGACCAGTTCACATCCAGAGACCAGTTCATCCAGGGACCAGTTCACATCCAGAGACCAGTTCATCCAGGGACCAGTTCACATCCAGAGACCAGTTCATCCAGGGACCAGTTCACATCCAGAGACCAGTTCATCCAGGGACCAGTTCACATCCAGAGACCAGTTCATCCAGGGACCAGTTCACATCCAGAGACCAGTTCATCCAGGGACCAGTTCACATCCAGAGACCAGTTCATCCAGGGACCAGTTCACATCCAGAGACCAGTTCATCCAGGGACCAGTTCACATCCAGAGACCAGTTCATCCAGGGACCAGTTCACATCCAGAGACCAGTTCATCCAGGGACCAGTTCACATCCAGAGACCAGTTCATCCAGGGACCAGTTCACATCCAGAGACCAGTTCATCCAGGGACCAGTTCACATCCAGAGACCAGTTCATCCAGGGACCAGTTCACATCCAGAGACCAGTTCACATCCCTAGACCAGTTCATCCAGAGACCAAGTTTAGTTTAAATGTAAAAAAACAATGGTGAACTGTTTGTGTATTAGACAGAGCAGGATCTTTTCTCTGCCCTGAACCAGGATCTGTGAGAGTCTGACCAGAACCAGAACCAGTTTAATGATGGCGTCACTACAGGAGAAGGTTGAACTGAAACATCAGATGTTCAGGATCAACGACTTATCAAAGACATAAAGTAACAACATGTCCACATGATGTTGAATAAAATGATGTCAGACTTTTACAGTTTATTTGTCTAGAAACACAACGAGAGTCAGGACTGATCCAGGAGAGTTTAAATGTTTAAAGAAACAGAGGTTTCCAGGACGACTCTACAGTGAACAGTCAGACTGTGTGTGTTGTACAGTTATATAAGGTCGGAGTCAGTCTGAAGCTCCAGGTCTCACTGAGAGTAAAGACGCTCGTGTCAGGAGGACTGATATAAAACTGTCAGTCTCACGTTACATCATAAAACACAGGAACAGAGAACAGCTCAAGGAAATGCACTCTTCTCTAAACCACGTCTCCAGTGCATGAGCTGGTCCTGGTGCTGTTGTAGACCATCCTGGTCCTGGTCTTACTTGGTCTCAGATTTTTACAAAGCTTCAATCGGCCAGAATGTCCTCACAGAGATAGAAACACACACAGTGTTTCCAGTTTCCTCATGGCTCTCTATGAACAGTGAAGACCTGCTGCTATATCTGAACATACATGTATGTTTATGAACAACTGAGGACCTGAGGATTCCCTGTGTGTGTTGTGTGTGTGTGTGTGTGTGTGTGTGTGTGTGTGTGTGTGTGTGTGTGTGTGTGTGTGTGTGTGTGTGTGTGTGTGTGTGTGTGTCAGACAGCAGTAATCCTCCCTTCTGTTATTTCAGTCTGCAGGACAGCCCCTGATCCAGCTCTGTGTTTGGACTCTAAAGGTCAGAGGTCACTGAGACGCCCTCAGACAGCTGTAGTCTCACAGGACACAGACAGTGATGATGATGATGTTGTTTCATGTCTACAGTTGATCAATGAAAAATCATTAATCAATGGTGGAACGTAACTCTTACAGTAGTTCTGACACTGGTCTCAGAAACACCTCTGATCCTGGATCAGGTCTCAGTAAGGACCGAGTCCGTGCACGTTATTTATTAATAAACGTTTTCACATCAGAATAAAACTGCAGTTTTCCCATAAATCAATTCTTCTTCTTCTCTGCTCTAAAACAGTAGCTGTCCGTGGCTGCACAGTGCAACTTCCTGTGTAGGCTACTGTTTTAGAGCAGAGAAGATGAAGTTGCTTCTGGTTAATACTGTAATGTTAGCTGTTAGCACAACAGTAAATTCATTTCAGGAGGGGGGGAATAGCAAGCTTGGCATAAAGACTGGAAACAGCTGATCACTGAACGTGTGGTCGATAGTTTAATTGGAGCAGTAGTATGTAGTAGTAGTTTATGGTGAACTGGGTGTTTCCTGTTGAAGAGCAGCCATCCATCCTCTCAGTGTCTGTACTGAGGATGGTCAGGTGACAGTCTGACAGCTCAGCTGTAGGTGTGGCTGCTGAAGGCAAGAGTCTACTCCATTTCATCATGATGTCACAGATTGCGAGGAGTTATTTCATCAGTCCTCCTGTGTCCGTCTCCACCTCCTTCTCATTTCCTCTCCCTAGCTGTCCACCTGTTCCCATTCACCTGTCTGCTCTGCCCATCCACACCCCTGCATCTCACTCTGACACAGAGAAAATTTAACATGTGGCAGCTTCTGTAGAAAATGTCCACTGGACTGGACTAGATTATACAAGACTGGACTGGATTGGGTTGGACTGGACTGGACTAGACAAGACTGGACTGGACAAGATTCTGGACTGGACAAGATTCTGGACTGGATTGGATTTGATTGGATTGGACTGGACTGGATTGGATTGGACTGGACTGGACAAGACTCTGGACTGGACTGTGTCAACCAACAGATTCAGGTCTGATCAGTTCTTACCAGGGTTTAGTGTTTCTGTCCAGTGACAGGAACCAGTTCAGGGGAGTTAATGCTAACATCTGAAATATCCAACAAAACCTGATCAGATTAACAGGTTAGCCCCGTGGTCTCATCCATATGGCTGCAACTCAGACTGAAGACATCAACACACACACACACACACACACACACACACACACACACAAACATGTATCTGCAGCTCATCGACTTTCATCCACTAGACGTTTGCTGATGTGGAAACAAACAGCTGTTCTCTATCTGTTACATCTCCTTGTGTTGTTGGTTTCCTTCAGTGTTTGTGCAGATGAACAGTGTTTCCTCAGGAGCCTCGTCATGTTCATTAACCAGCAGCTTCCAGCTTCAATGCAGAACGACACAGGATAAAAACATTTTCTATGAACAGGACGTAGCATCACTACACAGCTGCTGTACAAATAGTTATTACTCATTTTGTTTCGGATAAATCAACGTTTATTAGTTTTATTCGCCTCTGTGACTCACCTGGTAGACCGCGTACCACATGGACTTAGTCCTTACCGCAGCGGCCATGGGTTCGAATCTGACCCACGGCCATTTGCTGCATGTCATCCCCTCCCTCTCTCTCCCTGACTTTCCTGTCTACCTCTCACTGTACTTTCAAATAAAGGTAAAATGCCCAAAAATAACAAAAAAAAAAGAATTCATCCAGATGTTTTCATGCTGTGTTAACAGCCTGTGTACTGACAGTGTGTTGTGTGTTGTGTTGCAGGCGGTCTGTGCTCTCTGACCATAGACAAAGCTCTACCAGAGGATGAAGGCCAGTATAAATGCAGAGCCGAGACCTCAGGAGGAAAAGTTGAATGTTCCTGTATGGTTCTAGTAGATGGTAAGAATCACTGCTCGTATCACACATCAACATCTGTCTGCAGCTGCTGAAACACTGGGAGGAAAAAGGCAGTGTTCTTATTGTGTCATTAGTGGAGTAGTTAGTCTTAGTTGTTTTCTTGTTCATGATGGGAGAAACTGACAAAACTTACTTTAAATGTTTTGTTTTAATTTTCACTGCTGTGGATGGACATCACATATTTATAGTGAAATATTTTAACGGATTGATAATTAAGTTCTTAATGAAAACATCATGTTTCTTTAAATCTCCTTATAAGAATTCACAAACCTCCAAACTTCTTGAACTTCCTGCTGTGTCTAGAAAAGTAAAACAAGCTTCAAATTTGTCATTTTTATTTTTTAATGGTTTGATCTGATATGTTCTTCTGCCATAATGAATGAAACACACAGAACTCCCTTCACAAACCTGCCACTTGTTCTTGCCACAGTGCTGTTAATGTTTGCAGCTCAGAAACATTTGCACCAGTGACTCAGATACTGGTCATGATGGGAGAAACCTACAAATCTCCCTTTAAAATCTAGCACTTTAATGTTATCTTTATTCACATTAAATATTAAATTAGAAACTGCATCTCAATGTGACCTTAACCTTTAGCACTTCCTCTTTAATTCAGCTGTTCATCAAAACATCAGGTTTTCATTTTTCAGAAACATCTTCCTCACAGTTTTGTCCTGTTACCTGATTTTTTCAGTCTCTGACTCCAGCCACATCAGATTAGAACCTAAAACACCTTGAAACTGAAATATATCGCGGTCCAGGTCTGATATTAAATCTGTACCTGTGAACCTGTAAACTATTGCTACTGTTGAAACCTGATGAAAAGTTCTGATGTTTCCAGTTTCCACAGCAGAAAGCAGCAGCTCAGATCAGCCCAGGATTCCTCAGCGTCTCTGTGGTTGAAGTTTCCTGTAATTAGAATAAATCAACACAAACAGAGTCAGTGTTTATCAAACATCTGAGTCATTCCTGGAAACAAGCGTGTTCATGTGAAAGTACAGCTGGGGCTGATGGGAGATGATTTCATATTGTTCTTTTTCTGATCTCATACACTGAGATTTAACCTCAGACGCATGTTAACCAGCAGTCATGTTAACCAGCAGATATTTTAACCAGCAGATATTTTAACCAGCAGTCATGTTAACCAGCAGTCATGTTAACCAGCAGATATTTTAACCAGCAGTCATGTTAACCAGCAGTCATGTTAACCAGCAGATATTTTAACCAGCAGATATTTTAACCAGCAGTCGTGTTAACCAGCAGATATGTTAACCAGCAGATATTTTAACCAGCAGTCATGTTAACCAGCAGTCATGTTAACCAGCAGATATTTTAACCAGCAGTCGTGTTAACCAGCAGATATTTTAACCAGCCGATATTTTAACCAGCAGTCGTGTTAACCAGCAGATATTTTAACCAGCAGATATGTTAACCAGCAGATATGTTAACCAGCAGTCATGTTAACCAGCAGATATGTTAACCAGCAGTCATGTTAACCAGCAGATATTTTAACCAGCAGATATTTTAACCAGCAGTCGTGTTAACCAGCAGTCATGTTAACCAGCAGTCGTGTTAACCAGCAGATATTTTAACCAGCAGACGATCAGGATCAGAGTGAGTCTGGGGGCAGATTTAATGAGGACTGCATTTCTGGTTTTCCTTCAAAGGGGAGGGAGGTGAGAGGGAGGCGGAGGAACATTAACAGAGTGCATGATGGGTAATAAAATGATATGAAGAGGTCCCGGGTTGCGCAGAGCTTTTGATCTAAGACAAAGATCAGGTGAAGATACTGGAGCTGGACTGATGTTTGCAGATGATTCCAGCTGTTGTTAACATCACATCCTCTCTCTGTCTCTCTCTCTCTCTCTCTTTCTTTCTCCCTCTGTGTCTCTCGTCCTCTGCAGACCCAACAGAAAACTCTCCGGCTGACAAGAAGTCCAAGAAGTCGACTCCGACCTCAGAGAGTGAGTTTCCAAAATATGCAGCAGCAGCCTCTTTCCTTTTGTCCCAATAAGGAGCTACAGGCTGGGAGCACTGGTTCCCACACACACACATACACACATACTCACACACACACACACACACACACACTCACTCACACACACACACACACACACACACACACACACACACTCAGAGTTGGTGGTTTCTATTTAAAGCGTCTCTGTGTATCATTGGAAACATCAGTGCGTACATCACTGTCAGATTATTATTCCTGCCTCCATAAGAGTAAACCACCGCTCTCCTCTCCACATTAAGACCACGTTTCCCATCAGCCCCGCTGCCCCCACACACACACACACACACACACACACACACACACACACACACACACACACACACACACACTCCTATCTGACTAAACCCAGATAAACATCAGGGCTCGTTATGTTACTCGACCCTCTCAGTCCCACTGTTTATGTGAGACTGAAGATCTGGTTGGTGCTGGAGTTCTGATGATGGTGAAAATCCATCTGATGAAGATGATGAAGAGTCGATCAATCAGTCAGTCAGACTTTATTTGATTAGCAATTTTGCTATTAGGAATCTCATACATTTGCACTGAGGAAACACTGAAGACTGGGCAACAAAGATAAAGATAAAATAATAAAAACCTGAAACAGAGGAGATGTTTGGAAGCGAGTTAAACCATAAAACAATCCAGATATAATAATAGAATAAAAGGACATACCTGTAAAACAGCTTCAAGTATATGAATAAATTCAATTAAAGGAAGACTATAAGGAAGGTCTTGAGTTTGCTTTTACAAATATCAACAAGATCAAAGATTCAGCTTCATCACTGCAGGAGAAAGCCAACGCTATGTTTTATAGTAGTTCCATTTTTATTCTAAATATGATCCATGTTTCATACATGACGGCAGCAGCACATCAGAGGGTCTCAGACTGTCGCTGCAGCAGCTTAATGTTTCCTCTCAGTGGAAAATCTGCTCTTATCTCTGTGATCTGACTCTCAGTCCTTCCTGTGTACGTTATCCTCTGCATACCTCGGCCTGAGAGCTCAGTGTGTTGACATGCTCTCTGGTCCAGATCAGGTAGAGTCAGACATGAAGCAGGAGACACAACACTGACAGTTCTGCTGAATTCATGGTGTGATTTCTGACTCTGTCATTGTCTCAGTTCTTTATTATCGTTCACTTCTTCTGTACCTTGTTTGAGCGCTACTGGTCCTACATGCTTCCAGCTAGAAACAAGCTTCCAGAGCCTGAATGTTTTAGGAGATCCCTGCTGTTACTGTCGCAGCTGATGTTATATTAATTTATTAATGATTAGTTTTTTTGTTTTGTTTTTTTGTCTTGCTTCAGTGCTTCACCTACTCAAAGATGGTAGTGATAGTGCCAAGAAAAACATGGTGTGTATGGATTCAGTGGGTGATGGTGAAGTGACTGATACAGGCCACGCCCACATGCTGTAGTCACAGACACTGTGTAGACAGAGGGTTTGGAGGGTCGATTCTGTTTTGAGTCTTAAACCGTTTATCTGCTCTAATGTGAGCAGCTAACATTAGCATGTTGACTCATAACCTCCGAGGCTGACAGTTAGCATGTGATTAGTTACAGGCTGTTGGAAAAGCTCCGTTCCGACCTCGATGGTACCTGAGGTTAAGCTAACGTTAGCAGTTGTTGACTAAAAATGAGAAGCTGTTTGTGTCTGAAGGACTTGTTTTAATAATGATAATAGAAAAAGAATCACTCTGCAGTGAGGTAATGGGTGAATGGCTGGTAGCTGTTAGCTGCATCAGTGCTTTACAACTAAATATTGTAAATGTTGTTTGCTTGTTAGCTAAAGTTTCCAGGTTTTGTGAATGGATTAAAATCACTTCAAACAGCCAGAAGTTTTTTTTTTTTTTTTTTCTTAATTTATTTTTTCTGGCTTTTTGTGCCTTTATTGACAGTGCAGTAGAGAGAGACAGGAAACGGGGAGGCAGAGAGAGGGGGAATGACATGCAGCTAAGGGCTTGTCCGATGCGGGACTCGAACCGGGGCCATCTGCAGCGAGGACTGTAGCCTCTACACATGGGGCGGATGCTCATCCAACTGAGCTACTCGACGCCCCAAACAGCCAGAAGTTTAAAATACTTGGTGTCAATAATTATAATAGCTTACTTGCTAATGTTAGCAGAACTAGCCTTATGATTTTCATGATAGAAAACAAACCTGTGTCATATGGGACTTCTTCTGTGTGTTTTGCTGCTGGTGGATGGTTTTGGAGACTCATAGGTGATTTCTCTCTCAGCACATATCACTGCTATAGCTGCTGTTTCTTGTTTGGTAGTAAAACAAAGAGTGTTAGACTCATATTTACCTCTAAAAAGCATTTTACGGGTCATACATCCATGATTGATTGTAACTGGGAAACTCTTCTGTTTCTGAAAACTCATTCATGACATCAAGACTCTGAAGGTCACCTGATACAGGTGACTCTGGAGGAGACAGAGTTTAATGTAACAAAAACATGAAAGAAAGACAAGGTTTTTACATTGTCAAGAAGATAAAAAGCAAAAAGAATGGTAGATTCCAGTTTAGCGAAGCTTTTAAATGAAACCCCCCCCCCCCCCCCGTAAGTTAGTCTCATTTATCTGAAGTGAGGAGACGTACCAGGGACACACTGAGTCCTCTGCAGAGTTTTACCAACAGATCGGAGCTGACAGCAGAGGAATGAGGGGGGAGGACTGGGAGGTGGAGGGAGGATGTTCTGGTATAAAACGGTTCAGAGCTCCTCGTGGCCTCTCTCCCACACTTCCATTTAAGGCCTGGTTTCCCCGACTCGGCCTTCTCAGACTTTGTTTCACTTCACACCACAGATTAAACGTCTCCAGTGGAGCAGCTCTCCTTTTAAGCAGCTCCTTGTCTTCACGCTGACTGTCCCTGATTTGGACAAAAACACTCAGTGTCCCGCCACAGAAAATCACTTTAGGCTATAAAAATTAATAATTTCGGATGAGGTTTGATTACAGACAGAAAGATGAAGCTCTGAACATGAGCAACTGGACAATTTAGTGTTCACTTTAACATCCTGCTGTAGTTATAGTTATAGACTGATGATGTATTGGTGAATATTTATATTTTCTTCAGACAGATAACATTGTGAGTGGACCACAGCCTTGTTAGCAGCTTTATTAGGCCGTACTGCCATCTTAGTTTAGCTAGTGCATGCTAACTTTTGCTGGTTAGCAGTAAACCCAAAGCAGAGCAGAGGCAGATGGGAATGTGATTAGTTCTGCAGGTGTTTGGTCTTGGTACTGGACAAATGTGAATGTGCCCTGATGGTGGCGCTAGAGGAAAAGTTATAACAATTCTTCCTGAGTGGAACATGAACATCTGGACCACAACAGTCTGGATCACAGAGGTGGTCCAGTTGACTGACAGCGCCTCCCACAGAGCCAGGCTGCTCCTGGATAAAGATCTGATAACTGAGTTTATACATAAACTCCTGATGTGTTGACTGAGTTCAACAAGTTCAACAACAAGTTCAACTGATTAATCAGTTAATAGAATAATCAGTTTATCAGTGAGACTGTTTCTGTCACATCACACTGAGTGTTGATGTTGAACACTCGATATTCAAAGATCAGGATCAGACCAACTTTGTAAACACTGAGTGTTTGATGTTTCTGTTACACTGTGGCAGGTGGTTTGTTAATATGTCTATGATCTGATCAGAATAAAAAGCTTAATGTTCTGTGTGTCAGTGTTGCTGTTATCAGCAGAGTCGGGATCAGACCCGATCCAATGTGTTGATGGATTAGTATTGACAATACAAATCCAGATGCATTCCCAGATCCTTGTTTGTTTGCTTGTTTGCTCTAAGTACACCAGCTATCAAAAACACCCCACTATGGTCTGTTATAAAAACTGGATTGGACTCAGCATTTGTATTGGCAGTTACTCAGTGTTAGTGGATTTGGATTGGGAGCAACATGGACGACCCTGATATCTACAGATGATGAGATTATTATGATCTATCTTGGATTGAAAAGGTTCTGTACTGTTCTGGGTCACTGTGTTCTTCAGCAGTTCTCCTGCAGGATCGGGATAGTGCCCGATCCAAGGAGGTTTTGATGAATTGTTTGTTGTCTGTTTGTTCAGAGCGCTCTGATTTCTACAGATGATTTTATTATTCAGATCAGCGGTGAAGCACAAGGAAACAACAGTTTGACCCCGAGCATGAGAAAGTCAGTAAATCATTATCTGAAGAATCTGATGTGTTTCTACTGCAGGTTGTTAGTCTGTGGTCAGACTCCACCCAGTCTGCTGCCCCTCAGGAACATCTCCATCCAAACAAACACACCAGGAAGAGACAGACACACTGTCACAATAAGAGCTTCTGATTCTTATCTGTGAAGCGTTTCAGTTAAACAGAGACTTTAAACTTTTACAGGCGGAATCTGCTGAGCTAACAGATCTGAGTGTTCAGAGCTGAAACATGTATCGTGTGATCACATTATAAAGATGTTTCTAACAGACTGTAATCAGTCAAACAGCTGTGATAATATAAAACATGTAGAACAAAGACTGAACACTTTGTTTCTGTAGCTGATTATAACGACAGTATAATGTGTTACAAACAAGTTGTTACATGATTATATCCTGATGAGTCGCCTCGTCCCATGAAACCTTTACAGTTTGAGGTCAAAGGTCACAGGGTTTTAGCAGCTTCATGACTGATCCTCTTCAGACAAACAAAAGCTGAGTTTGTGTGTGTTTGTTATTTGTGTGCGTCTCACTGTGACATTATGTGACCTCTGCTGTCAGATTATTTTCCCCTTCAGTTGGTGTCGACTGGACTTTCATCTGACAGTTACTTTAAAATATAAAAATATAAAATAGTTTAAATGATCTCCACCTGCCGTCACTTTAACGCATCACTGATAATAATCTAATGATTAGAGTTTTTACTTTTAATACTTCAGTACATTTTCTGGTGTCAGAGTCAGGAGCACAGTAAACGATCAGCTGATTCGTCATTTAGTCTATAGATCAGTTGTTCATACAGATTCATCAATATGTTTATTTAGATTTGATTAAAGTGACAACAGAGAAAAGACCCGAGCATCATGGTTACCATGGAAACAGCTCTCGGTTTTAGCTTCTGTCCTAACTCTGCAAACCGGACTGTGATTGACAGTTCAGACGGCCAATCAAAGCGCAGCAGTGGGTGTCAGGCGCACCAAGTGACCCTGCAGCACGGGAGCTAAAGCTAAAGCTACAAGCTAATCCCTCAGCCCGCCTGGATCGCCACACTTCACAAATCAAACGCTCCTCACGCTGTTAGCACATAGTTGGTGTCCATCCGGAGAGGAGGTGATGATGTGACAGCTATACATCACACACACACACACACACACACACACACACACACACACACTTACTGTGTGTGTGTGATGACAGAGTAATGGTGGATGTTAAACAGTCAACCATCAATCCTTCATTACAGCACCATCACCCCGACCTCCCCACCCCCATCAACATTGTGACCTTTTTTCCACCTGCAGTGACAAAGTATATCACGTTTCCAGACGTTCTCAGTGACAGTGAACGCCTCATCCTGACAGTACACTGACAGTCTCTGTGTAAATACGACTGAGTTTTATAACTTTATTTAACTAAAGTCTTGTGTGTTGTTCAGTATCAGCTGTTCATTTAACATCACACCTCATATATATCCACATCACTACTGAAGCAATCAGATCTTTAATCTTTCTAATCACAACATGGATAATCAATAAAGACAGAAGAAAATAACTATTGATTAAAACTCATTCTGTCAGGAGAAATGTGTCAGTGCTGAGAATGAAGCTTCATTCAGGAGGTGGATCTGGACTGTGACTCCAGGGACCAGTTCATCCAGAGACCAGTTCACATCCACAGTCTCATCTGTGTAGACATCAAAAGTTGTTTTGACATATCTGATTGTTCCACTCGTTCTTCTTCGTGTCTCAGTAACTGGTTTAAGATTCGAGGAGGACTGGGAGTCTGAGTCCACGACCATCAGGTCTCCATGTTGTTTAAAGACGTGGACTTGTGAACAGAGCTGTGTGATTCTGGTTCTGCTGGACTAAGAGCTGGACCGGCTCTGGTCTGAGTCTTTCTCACCAGCTGTAAAGTGAGTTCACCTGGATCTAGATCCAGAACTGAACCAACGCTACCTTTGAATATGAACTGTCCCTAATGAAAAGGCCTTGGTGATCTCTGACCTTTCCCTCAAACCAAAACAGACAGTAGAGCACAGACCTGACCTCTGACCTTTACCATGTGTCTGTACCTGGTTCCTGATTGGCTCAGACTGTGTCCATATGAACGTGTTTGATGGGGGCTCCACAGTAAATAAAGGACTGAGTGTCTGACAGCAGCTCAGTCCCTGAAACCTGATCCTCCTTGTGGGTTTATATTTATCACCTCTGGTATGATCCAGGACCCGGTCCAGCTCTGGACCCCCCTCCCCTCAGGACTCAGAGACACACACACTCATGTCTGAGACACACCTGTGGAACACCTGAACCCCAACCTGACCCATAAATACCTTTTCAACAGCACAGAGACCAAAAAGATCTGTATCAGACTTTCAGAGACGTGTCAGCATCGTCACACAAATTGATGATTGATCTAGTAGTGATTGATTTAATAGTGATTGATCTGTTAGGGATTGATGTTTTATTGTTTGATTTAATAGTAATTCATCTGTTAGTGATTGATCTGTTAGTGACTGTTAGGGATTGATTTGACGGTGACTCAGACTGATTGGTTTCTCTCAGAGCAGAAATAACTTTGTGTCGGGAAATGTTTCCGATGGAGGGGGGTGGGGGGTAGAGGACTGAGAGAAGAAGAGGACAACATACTTTAACACAGTTTCTTCTCTAACTGTGGGTTTGACGACAGATTCAGACTCTTCAGTTTCATCTGTTTCTTCTTCTGCAGAATAAATAAAAACCTCCAACAACTATTTCCTGCATCCTGAGGAACTATTTTTAGGTTGTCCATATATGGTCATCAGACGCTCTCCATCCACACGAGTCCTCACTCTGTCTCACATTCTTCTTCTGCCGCTGCTCAGCTCATATACAAACATGTACAGCCTTTATATTTACACTGTAGTCGACACTACTGCTGCATGAACATGTGTCACATCATCAAAACATCTGGTAACATCAGGTCATCACAGGTTACAGGTTCGATTCTCTGACTGTCTGTTGTTTGTTCCCATCAGGTGAAGCCAGGATAAAGAAACCGACTCCCAAGACCCCCCCGAAACAAGGTGACATACACCTGTCTGAATACACACCTGCACTGTAAAACTCTCTCATATAAAGTCAGTAAAAGAAGCTGCTTACCTGGCTGAGGGCCTCTAATGAAAGAACTATCCAGGTGCATTATGGGAGTTGTAGGATCCAGTGTTTTTGGACTACAAACCAGAATATCTTGACCTCTGCTGCTCAGATTTAATCTGTGTCACACAACAACTATTATTGCTGGAGCTCCAGCTCAGTGTGAACTTCTGTCAATCCTCCACATGCAGGTTCAAGTCCCCCTGTCTCCTGCTGAAGTGCCTTTGGGCAGCTGAGACTGTATGTCACTAAAGAACAAGTTTCACTACAGCTCCCATGAGCACCTGCTGCCGACACCTGTCATCACTATTTATTTAACTCTAGTGTAACAGTGTGAACTCAGGATTACTCAGTGCATCTGGTCTACATTTTTAAAATTTCTAATAAATTAATGAAGTTTGGTTCCAGGACAGAACAGCTGAGTTCACCTCCGCTGCTTTCATTAGTGCCACGGGTGCTCAGCTCCGAGGCATCTCTTAATATTCCTTCGGGCTTATTATTATTCTTCCGACAAATTTTGGCGCGTAACTCGTCCCGCAGCTTTGAGAAAACCCCGGTAATATATACATCAAAACGTGTGTCTTGATCCCGAAAGAGGTGCTATGACTTTTGGTGTTAAAATTCCAATTTTTCCCAAAGTTATTCCCAAAATACTGGGAATAAATAATGCATTAGGAATGCATTGGAATTTTCTTTAGAAACCCACAAAATTTCACCTTTTTTCTACAAAATTTCACCTTTTTTCTGAGTCACCCAGCTCTCTCATACCTGCACGTAGAAATGTGATTCAAACTATAAAACGGAGGAAAACTTCTGCTCTCTCCAAAACACAGCAACTTTTTTTACATAACATGTAAACTTTTCAAACTGTGAGCACTCAAAGGAGGAGTGGAAATCACTTTTTCTTCAAAGTTAGAGTGACAGCGTCAGTTGGCTAGAGTGCATGAAGCAGTAAAAAATAACCTTTATTTTTATTTTTAACTCGAGCTCACGGCCAAACCGTAAAAAGGAGACAAATAATTCTTTCTGAAAATGTAGACATAGTTGTTGGGATTCATAAAATGTAACTTTGACAGGCAGGGTCTGCACAAAATTTAAACGGGGGTGCCGAGTCCAGCAGCAATACCTGTCTCACTCTCATTGACACCTAATGTAATCGTCTTTTTCTTTCAAAAGAATCTCACTCTGTCTTCGCACTGAGCTTACTCACTCATTTTAAGGAATATCTGAATAAAATAGAGACTGTAAGAAAGTTCTGGCTTCAGTGTCTGTCACGGTGTTTTCGGTTTTTGATAAGAAGTAACGGTTTTCTCATAATTTGCAATTGTTTGAAGCCATGTAGAAGCCAAATTCTGGGCAGATTTTCACATTGCCATGGCAACGGCAGCTCCTGACCTGTGTGCGTGCGCCTAGCAACCAGATAACCAATCAAGACATTTCTCCAAACCAGAATATGATCAGGGTGACTTTTGAACACTGGAAATAAATCATGTACTCATCCCGGCAGTAGCCCCCGTGGCACTCTAAATTTCCCTGGAATTTTCTAGTTCTCTTTATTATTCTCTGCTTCTGTTTTTCTGATTGATTATTGATTATTGGTCTGTATTGGCAGCTCTGCCTCCTCAGATCCTGCAGTTCCCAGAGGACATGAAGATCCTGGCTGGAGAGAAGGTGGAGATCCTCTGCAAGTTCTCTGGAGCTCCACCCATCAACTGCACCTGGCTGAAGTTCAGGAAACCAGTGAGAGACACACACACACACACACACACACACACACACACACACACACAGAGGCTGCGGTTATTGATAATTTATCAGCAGGTGCTGTCATGCTGGGAAAAGCTGAGCTGGTAGTTAGTGATAAACTGTGTTGAACTTGGTCTATGGTGGCCCTGACGTCCTGTGTGTGTGTGTGTGTGTGTGTGTGTGTGTGTGTGTGTGTGTGTGTGTGTGTGTGTGTGTGTGTGTGCGTGCGTGTGCGTGTGCATTCAGATCCAGGAGGGCTCGGCTGACATCTCCATCCAGAGCAGTGACAGCAGCAGTAAACTGACCATCTCCAGCGGTCAGCAGGAACACTGCGGCTGTTACACCATTGAGCTGAGGAACAGCTACGGCCTCCGACAGGCCGCCCTCAACCTCACCATCGTCGGTAAGAAACTTCTGCAGCATCTGTCCCCTGAGGTCACTGAGGTCCCGCCAAAAAGAGCTGCAGCTCAGAGGGTTTTATCTGAGGAGGAATATGCTGTTCAAGTCCGTCTGAAAACCACACTGACCGCAGTGATGTCATTCTGTACTTGCACGGACACCTGGATATGTGACAGGTGTTAGAGGAAGCTGCTCACAGTCTCACTTACTGCTGCAACCAACGCAGCTGCTCAGATCATTGGAGTCTTGATCAATCACATGAACCTGAGTCTGTCTCTGTCAGTGCACACACACACAAACATCAGCCAAGTGTTCCTATTGGCTGTTGTCTTTCAAAATGATTTGACAATTTCCATTACATCATCAGGGGACGTTTACAGCTGTTTTCAACTACTTTATTTCCTCAGGTAGTGGGTGGACCTTAATTTACCTGCGGTACCTGCCAGGTAAATGAAGAAGAGCCAGTTTAACATCCAGTTTGAGGAAGTGTAACAGAAGAAGAAGAAGAGACAGGCTGGAGGCGACGTCTCCGCTGAACTAACGACACTGATGGTTCAGACTCTGAGCTGCGAATAGCTGCCGATAGAGAATATATAATGTTAATGTATGTGCACACACACTCATTAACATAATATATTCTCTATCCTCTCACCTCTTACCTTCGTAGCTCAAGTCAAACCTGAACCTGAACCAGGTTGCTGACCCTCAAACAGTTAGTTCAACTGGCTGGTTCATGTTGGTCGTCATTAGTGTCGTCCGGCTCCTGGTTCTTGGGCCCATGAATAAACAGGATGTGTTCATGTTGTGACTGTCATTACCTCTGCAGCCTGTAGGGGTCATTATTACCTTCAGTGCTCTATCAGCAGTTTTAACCCAGCCCCCCTTTTCCTCAGATAAACCCGACCCCCCAGCAAAGGTCCCAGCAGCCTCAGATATCCGGCGGTCCAGTCTGACCCTGTCGTGGTACGGGCCGACCTATGACGGGGGCAGCGCCGTCCAGTCCTACAACCTGGAGATCTGGGACTCTGTGGAGCCGCAGTGGAAACACCTGGTGTCCTGCAACAGCACCTCCTACAACGTGCAGGTGTGACCAGCTGTTTGTATCATGTCCTTCAACCAGTGTTCTGTACGCCATCTCATCAAAGAAATGTCTGTTTGTCACAGACTGTTGATGAAAATATAAATAAGGTTTGTGTCGTCTCCAGAACCTCCTCCCAGAGCGTCAGTATAAGTTTCGAGTCAGGGCTCAGAACATTTACGGGATTGGAGAACCGAGCGCCGAGTCTGAACCCGTCACTGTGGGACTTGTGGACGACGGTCAGTAAACCAGAACTAAACCAGAACTAAGTCAACTAAACTAAGCTAACTAAATTAAACTGAACTAAACTAAGCTAAACTAAACTCTGACAGTTGATCTGAACTAAACCGAGTAACTGAACTAACATCTGATTGGTCGACAGAGAACCAGGACGAGGCTGAGGAGGAGGATGACGGTAAGACTTCATCAGCTGATCAACCTCAACATAACATTCACACAAACACGAGAGAGAGCATCAACACAGCACAGTGACATCACATGACATAGAATGACATCATAGAACATGATGATGTGACATCCCATGACAAATAACAACACAACACACAGTGACACAACATGAGAAGGATGCAGTATTCTCTGTGACCTCTGACCTCTGTGTGCTCAGACTCAGAGAAGGAGCCGGACTACAGAGACGTGACCATCAGAACAGACGTGAAGGTGAAGGAGCTGTACGACGTGGAGGAGAGGCTGGGAACGTAAGGCTCCACCCACTCACACCTCACCTACAATGCACCTGTGCTTCTGTAAAGCTGAACCAAGTCACTGTGTGTGTTTTAAAACCTCAGTGAAACAGCAGGTTTAACGTGATCGTGAGAATGAATACAAACAGAATCAGAACAATTAGATCAATGTTTTTTTAGGTAAGAAATGTAGAGATAAAAATAATTTTATTGTCAAAAGAAAAATAAAAACAAAATTAAGAGTAAAAATTGACCAAGACAAGTGTTTATTTATCATATATATTATTTTTTTATAAAACTGTTCCCGGGAAGCTCTGTTCAATCTGTGTTTGTGTTTGTTTGTGTTGTTTATTGTTGTGTTTATGTTTGTGTTGTTTTTGTTTGTGTTGTATATTGTTGTGTTAGTGTTTTTGTTGTTTGTGTTTGTGTTTTTGTTGTTTGTGTTTTTGTTTGTGTTGTTTGTGTTGTATATTGTTGTGTTTATGTTTGTGTTTATGTTTGTGTTGGTGTTCTTTTTGTGTTATTTGTGTTTATGTTTGTGTTGTTTATTGTTGTGTTTATGTTTGTGTTTATGTTTGTGTTGTTTGTGTTTATGTCTGTGTTGTATATTGTTGTGTTTAAGTTTGTGTTGTTTGTGTTTCAGGGGAAAGTTCGGTCAGGTTTTTAAACTGGTGGAAAAAGCCACGAAGAAGGTTTGGGCGGGAAAGTTCATCAAGGCGTACTCAGCGAAGGAGAAGGAGAATGTGCGGCAGGAGATCGGCATCATGAACAGCCTCCATCACCCCAAACTGGTCCAGTGCATCGACGCCTTCGAGGGCAAGTCCGACATCGTCATGGTCCTGGAGATGTACGTGAGGTTTCCTCTGACACTGAAATACTTTTTCTGTCAGCTTCACACAGCCTGGTTTTTACTTGAGCAACAAACATTCAGTGGAAAACAGCTAAGAGATGGCGACCATCAACCTCATCTCATTTCCTGTCTGTTCTCTTTTGTCAGAATAAAAGCTCGAAATGTGCAAAATATATCTTCATATAAAACATCAGGTTAATGAATCCATGTGTCCTCATGGTCAGAGGAGTAAACTGCATCACTACAGGATGATGATGATGGTGGTGGTGGTGGTGTATGTTCAGTGTAAATGTATCTACAGTGTGAGGGTGTGATGAGATGACTCCAGCTGCTGGACGGATGAAGGACGATGAGAAACGTCCACAGGACTGACTGTTATCTGACGGATGTTCATGGTCTTACTGAACAGATTTGAATGTGACTCTGACTCAGATCTGGAAACACGAGATGTTTTTGAGAACGACGGAAAATAATTACGTGGCCAAGTATGAGAGGAATCTGAGAGCAGCTATTTCCTCTCTGCTAATTTTAGAGCTGGAGGCAGAGATGGAGCGACAGCACTGAGCGCGCTCAGACGTCCTCCATCTGTGCTTCATTAAAATGTCTCCTTATCATTCTTCATTGAGCTGAGTCTCTCCGGCTGCTTTTATTTTGAAATAATAACAATCAGTGTGTTTGTTTGTGAATATTTACTGTGATAAACAAGGAGACACCAGAAATCTGATAAAAGCTGATGGAGAACAGGAAATGAGCTGTTTACATTCAGACTCTTATTTTGGTATTTCAGTCCTCTCAGCTTTGAGAACATTTAATCTGAAACTTGGTCACAGGAAACATGAAAACTGACATTATGAAATCATAAAGTTTAGAATGAAGCGAGCTTTCTGTTCTATAGCTGGTCACATGGTGGTGCTACCGGTGCTATTAGTCAGTAATTTAGACGTCATAGTTTTTGAGACGTTGATCCAAAAAAGCCTGGACGACCTCATTTTATTTTACCATGATTTGAATAGAAGCTCAGAGTCCTGTGTGTGATCACTGATGTTCATGATTCTTCTCATTCATTGTGTAGTTGAAAAACAGAACAGACAGGAAATAGTGAAACGTTCTTGTCACGTGTCCTGAAGCTCACGTCACGACCACCACAATTTATATGAAAAAGTAAATTTTTCATCACATGATCTTCTTTTTATAACTTAAAAATGGTTACTTTAATTAACTCAAGGTTAAGGTTTCTTCTTATAATGTCCTGCACCAACATTTCTCCTCTTTAATCAGATACGATGGTTTTAAATGAATAGATTTTATCATAAGATAAAGTCAAATGTTCATAACACATCATTTGGAAATAAGGAGGAAATATGCCACAAAATATCTTGTGATGTCAGAGGGAGTTTGTTAAATAGGAAAATTCTCCTGTTATATTAAAGGAGCCATATGGAAGTTTAGCTAATGCTACATAGCTGGCGTTAGCGTTAGCAGCTGTTTACTCACCAGTCTCCAGAGGTGGAAACCATCTCCAGTGTTCACAGTGCTGGGTCAGTGACGGTCCTTCTGTGTCTGTGTTTGTGTGCGTGCGTGTGTGTGTGCATGCGCGTGCGTGCGTACAGGATCTCTGGCGGCGAGCTGTTTGAGCGGATCATCGATGAGGACTTTGAGCTGACGGAGAGGGAGGTGATCAAATACATGCTGCAGATCATCGATGGCGTCAGCTTCATCCACAAACAGGGCATCGTCCACCTGGACCTCAAGCCTGAGAACATCATGTGTGTCAACAAGACTGGCAGCAAGATCAAACTCATCGACTTCGGCCTCGCCAGACGACTAGGTAACCAACCAGCTGCTGTCAGCCACAGGGACACGCACATCAGAGAACCATGATGTGAATGTTATCCTCTGGTTCTGTCCTCCACAGAAAACGCAGGAACTCTGAAGGTTTTGTTTGGGACGCCAGAGTTTGTGGCTCCAGAGGTGATCAACTATGAAGCCATCAGTTACCCCACTGACATGTGGAGTATAGGAGTCATCTGTTACATACTGTGAGTCTCTGCAGCTGCATTCACCTGTCATTAGCCTAGCTTAGCTTAACTTAGCTTAGTTCATTCAGCTTCATCGGATTTCTCTTTAGTTTTTATTCTATTACTTCATGTTGTTTTATTATTTTTATTTAGCTTAGCCTCATATTGTTTTATTTATTTCACTGCTCTGTATTTTATAATTTATTGATGTTTCGTTAAATTTTTAGTTTCTTTGTTTTGTTCACTTTAGCCCAGGTCAGTTAATTTAGCATTTAGCCTTTTAGCTTAGTTTGGCTTATCTTCTTGCTTTGTTTTTTTCATCTCACCTTAGCTTCTCATGTCGTTTGGGTTAATCCTTTAATTTGACTTTAATTTGTCCTTTTTGTTTTTATCATTTCCTGGATTTACTTCTTTCATTCATTTATTTCATTACTCTTTAATTTAACATATTTTAACTTACCACAGCTTTGTGTGATTTTTAAAATTTTTTATTTTTTTGTGGTTGACACAATGTCACGTTTTATTCTAGGACATAAAATATGTCAGTAAATTCTCCAGTCATAGTTACTACAGAGGTTAGAGTTAAACATCTTCACAGACCACGTGAAAATCTTTTATCTGTCGTCGTGTTTTCTGTCGTTTTTTCTTTCCAGTTTAAATATTTAATTCTGTAACTGTGTGTATCTGATGTGATGAATGTGTTCTAGTTTACTGTAGCTCAGTTAGCTTTAGCCTGGTTCAGTTTACCCTGTGTTCGTCCTCTCAGGCTTAGCGGTCTGTCTCCCTTCATGGGCGACAATGACAACGAGACTTTGTCCAACGTCACCTCAGCAACCTGGGACTTTGAGGACGAGGCCTTTGACGAAATCTCAGACAACGGCAAAGACTTTATCACCAACCTGCTGAAGAAAGACATGAAGTAAGGGGGCGCGGGGCTTTGTTTTTATTCACTCTTCTGTCTTATTCAAAAACGAAGATGCTGAAGTGGCTCAATAAGTCGCCATGGTAACACAGACTGTGGTTGTCTCTCAGGACTCGGCTCACCTGTGCTCAGTGCTTTGAACACACCTGGCTGAAACAGGACACCAACACCATGAAGGCCAAGAAGCTCTCCAAGGAGAGGATGAAGAAGTACATCCTGAGGAGGAAGTGGCAGGTAACATATAAATATATATGTATAACACTGACAGAGTGACAATGAGTATGTTCTTCATGCAACTGTTTCTTCTTCTGTGGTAGAAAACAGGTCACGCTGTCAGAGCCATTGGGAGACTGTCGTCCATGGCCATGATGGCTGGAGTCAGCGCCAAGAAAGGATCTCCCACTGAAGGTCAGAGACACAAGAGAGGAGGCGTGGTCAGTGAAAGGCTGCTGTAAGTGCTGGAGCAAAAACTAAGTGTGTGTGTGTGTGTGTGTGTGTGTGTGTGTGTGTGTGTGTGTGTGTGTGTGTGTGTGTGTGTGTGTGTGTGTGTATGCGCGTGCGTGCGCAGAGGATAACCAGTTCCTGGAGTGCTTGGAGTACGAGCAGAAGACGGAGTGTAAGCCCAGCTTCAGCTCAGTCATCAAAGATGTGGAGGTGGTGGAGGGCAGCGCTGCTCGCTTCGACTGCAAGATAGAAGGTAACAGAGCTGGAGTTCATACCTGAGACCAGGTGTTCAATCAGGTCTGAAACTGGTCGTCATGATGACACAACATCAGCACCCGAGAACCTTAAACGTCTGTGTGTGTGTGTGCAGGTTACCCCGACCCAGAGGTGGTGTGGTACAAAGATGACCAGCCAATCAAAGAGACCCGACACTTCCAGATAGACTATGATGAAGACGGGAACTGCAGCCTGGTCATCTCAGAGGTCAGAGGTCAAACCTGTTTCTACAACATTAACACTGCTCTGACAGATTAGACCTAACGTTAGAACATTAAAGGTTTCTGCCACAGCTCATTGTTACAGCTAATTAAAGTCTGAAATGTAGTAATTACAGGGATATATTGAACAAACATTCACCTGTTACTACACTGTTCACATTGTTCAGACTGTTCAGACTGTTCAGACTGTTCATGTTCAGACTGTTCAGACTGTTCATGTTCAGACTGTTCAGACTGTTCATGTTCAGACTGTTCAGACTGTTCATGTTCAGACTGTTCAGACTGTTCATGTTCAGACTGTTCAGACTGTTCATGTTCAGACTGTTCAGACTGTTCATGTTCAGACTGTTCAGACTGTTCATGTTCAGACTGTTCAGACTGTTCATGTTCAGACTGTTCAGACTGTTCATGTTCAGACTGTTCAGACTGTTCATGTTCAGACTGTTCAGACTGTTCATGTTCAGACTGTTCAGACTGTTCATGTTCAGACTGTTCAGACTGTTCATGTTCAGACTGTTCAGACTGTTCATGTTCAGACTGTTCAGACTGTTCATGTTCAGACTGTTCAGACTGTTCATGTTCAGACTGTTCAGACTGTTCATGTTCAGACTGTTCAGACTGTTCATGTTCAGACTGTTCAGACTGTTCATGTTCAGACTGTTCAGACTGTTCATGTTCAGACTGTTCAGACTGTTCATGTTCAGACTGTTCAGACTGTTCATGTTCAGACTGTTCAGACTGTTCATGTTCAGACTGTTCAGACTGTTCATGTTCAGACTGTTCAGACTGTTCATGTTCAGACTGTTCAGACTGTTCATGTTCAGACTGTTCAGACTGTTCATGTTCAGACTGTTCAGACTGTTCATGTTCAGACTGTTCAGACTGTTCATGTTCAGACTGTTCAGACTGTTCATGTTCAGACTGTTCAGACTGTTCATGTTCAGACTGTTCAGACTGTTCATGTTCAGACTGTTCAGACTGTTCATGTTCAGACTGTTCAGACTGTTCATGTTCAGACTGTTCAGACTGTTCATGTTCAGACTGTTCAGACTGTTCATGTTCAGACTGTTCAGACTGTTCATGTTCAGACTGTTCAGACTGTTCATGTTCAGACTGTTCAGACTGTTCATGTTCAGACTGTTCAGACTGTTCATGTTCAGACTGTTCAGACTGTTCATGTTCAGACTGTTCAGACTGTTCATGTTCAGACTGTTCAGACTGTTCATGTTCAGACTGTTCAGACTGTTCATGTTCAGACTGTTCAGACTGTTCATGTTCAGACTGTTCAGACTGTTCATGTTCAGACTGTTCAGACTGTTCATGTTCAGACTGTTCAGACTGTTCATGTTCAGACTGTTCAGACTGTTCATGTTCAGACTGTTCAGACTGTTCATGTTCAGACTGTTCAGACTGTTCATGTTCAGACTGTTCAGACTGTTCATGTTCAGACTGTTCAGACTGTTCATGTTCAGACTGTTCAGACTGTTCATGTTCAGACTGTTCAGACTGTTCATGTTCAGACTGTTCAGACTGTTCATGTTCAGACTGTTCAGACTGTTCATGTTCACACTGTGTCTCTGACTCGACGACAGTAAAAGTGGATGTTTGGTTAGAATTGTGAGCTCACTGCTGAGTCTCACTTCAACCTACAGGTGTCAGGCGACGATGACGCCAAGTACACGGTCAAGGCTGTCAACAGTCTGGGGGAGGCGACCTGCACCGCTGAGCTGCTGGTGGAGGTGATGGCCGGAGAGGAGGAGGAGGAAGAGGAGGAGGAAGAGTAAAGAAGCCACCGCCTGGACTCCCGCAGGGAGGAGGAGGCAGCGTGGAAGTTGCTCGGGTCCAGACGAGTTCATCACTCCTCACCTGAGCAGGAAGAACAGGAGGGTGGGGTTTACACACCTGGACAGGACTGCTCACAGGAAACAGGTTTTAAAGAGTAACTCCTCACCTGGCTGCAGGTGACTCCACACTACAATGTGACATCACTGCTGGGCGTGGCTTCAGGTGAGAGACTCTGCTGGTCGGCCAGGTGATGAGTTACTCTTTGACCATGAGCACCTGCAGCCTTGTAGTCAGTATTCATCACCACGGTCACAGACGTAGCTCCGCCCCCACAACGTTTTACTGTTCACGGAAAAAAAAGTCAGATTACTTCCTGCTTTGTTTCACAGTCTCTCATTTAGAGGAGCAGTTACTTTCTCACCTGCAACATGCTTTGTGCTAAACTCCACCCACCCACCTGAAGCCCCACCCCTCTCACACCAGCCTCTTCATGGATTTCCTTTGACAGCGCCATCTATCGTGTATGAACCCAGGTTAATTTTTTTACACTGATCCACAGAAAAAGAGAACAACCAACATTTATCCTCAAAAATCCACGTTACATGTTTGTGATGAAGGAAATTATATAACTATAAACCAAGAGGAAGAAACACACAAATGAAACCTGTTGAATCAGTCCAATTTTAACGAGTCATAAAAACAATAAATTAGATTCAGCCTCAGCTCCTTCAGCATAGGCTCATGGGAGCTGTAGTTGTTGTCATGGTTGCGGGACTTTGTGTATAACTAAACCATGAAACATGTACTGTATGTCACCCAGACCTGGTTCCTGTGGGAGTCCAGGTGAGGAAGAGGAAGGTACGATGGATGCAGTGAAGAGGAAGATGATGAGCCGTATATTCACAGAGTTGAGTAACGAAACAATAAAGTGATCCACTTCAAGACAACAAGGCAAAAGACATCCAGAAGACGCTAATCGTGCTAGCAAGCTAACAGTGATTTAAACAAAATAGATGAAAATCACATTTATCACTTAAAAATGATCCAGATGTTACCAATATTTACCACTGGGTGTTAAATATCACTAGAACTCATAAACACAGAGCTAACTAATGACATTTTTCAGCTAATGCTAACCTAACTAATGCTAGCTAACAAACATTAGCTCACAGGTAACTCAGGTTGCTATGGAGAGTGAAAACAACAGTAAGAATATAACTTCTACACATGAACTGACCTTGATTGTTAAACTAAATAAATGAATAAATTATACGTTAATTAGTTAATTGGATGCAACCCCAAAGCTAACTTCAGGAATATCTGACAATGCTTAGCTAATGTTCAAGCTAATATAAATTAGCTTACATTAGCTGAAGTCAGGGCCGTGAGGAGTGTTAAAATAAAAACCTTGAACCATTTGAAGAATAAATAGAGAACTAACGTTGGTAAGTTAACGTCATCCTGACTACTGTTAGCTCACCAGCTAATGAACATTAGCTAATTAGGAGGAAAGATTTGTGCTGTGAGGAGTGTAGCTAACATCGTCACAAACATCAGCTATTGAGAGGAGGTAATTAAAACTAGGGTTTCTGGGTAATGAAGCCCTTACTTTAAACCATTGACACTTACCACTAGATGCTTTAATGCTAATGTGACGCAACTCTGTGGATATACATGAGGCTCAGGATGAACCAGAGTGACGACGGTGATGATGATAAATTATAATGTTAATCTTGTTTTCATTGTTGTTATGGACCCCCCCCCCCCGATGTCACTCAGCTTGTCTCCTCCCTCCTGTCCGAGCACTTTTCTCTGTCTTGTTTGTATTTTTGAGTTTTAGTCCTGAAGCTTCTACAGTTAGCATCACGTCTGCCTTACAACATTAGCATTAGCCTTTAAGCAACATGGTGACGCTTTAAATGACAGTTTTCTACCAGACATCTGTCACATTGTGGGATAGTCATTTTTCCTTTAGCTGCCTTAAAAATAACAGTTTGTTTACAGTGCAAAACTCCCAGAATGCACTGTTTATGTTTACTTTTTCAAACATCAGCAGTGACATGGGAAGACGTGAAAACCAGGAAGTGTCTCTGAAACTCATTTAGTTAGTTTATGAAAAACACTGAAGACTCAACACTATGACATCACATCCTGTAATTATGGATTATTTTTCTCATAGTTACAATATATCTTATTTTAAATTTGTAAGTTTGAGATACTAAGTCACAATTACAAGATTTCTTATTTACAAAATCTATCATAATTTATATCTTGTAATTATGACATAAGGTCCTTTAATTATAAACTGGTATTATGGTGTAATAACTTTTTAATTATTACCTTGAAATTAGATGGTAAAGATAAATGAAAATATCAAGTTCTTTGAAAAGATTACATCCACAATGACAAATGTTCTGTATTTCAGAATTATGAGATAAATACAGATCTTGAAATTTTAAATATAATTATAATACACTGAGTTATAATTACAGATCTTATCTCGTCTTCCAGCCACATGTTATAATGGTGAGATTAATATTAAATACATGAGAACTGAATCTTGTAATTAGTATTTCATAAATACAAAAACAGATTTTATAATTATTAAATCATAAAGATATAGATTTTGTAAATATAAGTTTCTAAGAATTAGATATAACATCCAACTCAAATCTTATTTGTTTTCATTGCAAATAAAAATGATTTCTGTGATTTCTGGAACAATTTAATAAATGGTTCTGTTTTCTTCCCTGAGCTTTCAACACCAGCAAAGTAAAATTAATTTTCAAATGATTTTCTTGATTTTATGAAATTTGAGTTTAAGTAAATTTGGATCGAAGTGACAGAGAAACATTGTCACTGTGTCGTTTAATGAAAAAGATTTTTTGTTAATTAATAACTGAAATCTTTGAGGCAGCAGCTCCGTGTTCGGTAGAAATCAGCCGTGATTTAAACGTCTGACGTGCTGACATGTCGTGTCCGCGCTGATGTCAGAGTCGTTTCTTTGTCACATTCCAGCTGTTTGTTTGTTTGTTTGTGCTTTGATCCATTTATTTAAAGGCTGATTCAGTTTTCAACCAGAATCCAAAGACGCTTGTTTAAACCTCACAGGTGTGTGTTTGTGTGTGGGTGATCATCTGCTTCAACTTTACCTGTTTGTGTGTTTGATGGTTGTTTGTGTTTAAGAATGTTTTATTTTTAAACTTATTTAATGCACAGATTCATAGTAATAATATTATCATTTGAGCATCCGTCTCCATGGAGATTCTCATCAGCACTTAATTTGTCACGGTTATTACACCCCCCTCCATTTTGTTCTTGTATTAGATGTATGTAGATTATATTTGTCTAATTTTTATAAATATCTATCAGTTTGATGAACATGGACATGTAAGAAAACGACTGTAGTTACTCACTGATACCAAATAAATTTTTATCACTAAACCAAACAGCTGTGTGTGTGTGTGTGTGTGTGTGTGTGTGTGTGTGTGTGTGTGTGTGTGTGTGTGTGTGTGTGAATACAGTGTTTAAAGCAGAAATACACCGTTAATCATCACACTGATCAGACTCACTGTAAAAAAGGCTGCCAAACAAAAACTGTAAAATTAAAGTAAAATGTCCTAATTCAGATAAAGTGTAAAAACAAGAAATTTACAGAAAGGTTCATTAATATTTCTACAGAGAAAAACTGTTATTTTACAGATTTCTCCTAAATTTTTATGATCAAACACCATCAATAAACTGACGCCACTAAAGTTTCTGCAGAGAAACTTTTTCCTAATAATAAAATGAAGTGTCACTCAATGAAATATTAACACAAGCTTAATATTGTAAAGTAAACCTTTTGTTTTGGAAGACAAAGTAAAAAATACTGTAAAACAGATTAAAATCATCTCAAACTTCAACTTGCAGTATTTGTGTCAACATTGAATCTTTAAGTGTAAAGTAATGTTAAAACCTGTAGAAGCTCAATCTAAATACAATATTTACTGATTCAGATTCAGATCAATTTTTTTACATTTCATAAAATATAATTTACTGAAGAAATGCAAATTAAACTTTTGAGTCTCTGTATGTAGTCTTTCAACTAAAGTGGGGTTGGAAACTTAATTACAATTAACATACACACCACTATTGACTTTATAACACTTTTATTTAATATATTCAGATGTAAATTTACAATATCAAACAATTATTCACAAATAGTTCTTCAGAGCCCCGGGATGATCTGAAGAACTAAAACTGGCATTTCTCCATTGGTCTATCTGGCCTGTTAAGGTTCCTATAATGAGGAGGTGATGATGTCACCTCTGAAAGAGGGGGGGCTGTGGAGCTGAGGGGGGGTGGTCTGTTGTTTTTTAGCTTGTATCTTCCAATTCAGTTTTATCTTGTTTTCCACAGTATTCTCCATATAGTCCTGACAACATATGTGGACAAACATTATACTATCTTTTATGTCAGAATCCCAACTATACAGTGTATTAATAAGTCAAATCAAAACATACCACAAAGGTCAATGAATCTTTACCAGAAGTGACGGTGCAACGGAGCAGATGAAGAAAAATCCACCTTCAAACTGCCAGTAATCAGCTGGATCCTTGGAGCATCTGGGGGGAAAAGAAATAACAGGAGACACTAAGATTCACTGTAAAGTCCTTAAAAAGTATGATTTCATTATTTTTTGTTACCATTACTTTAATAAAGCTTACACAAATTTAAATGATCTGTACTGACAAAGAATGCTCTGACCTTCTGTGGCTGCTTTCTAATGTTCCACCGGACTAAACATCAAACACCTGAAGCTCATCTTCACAACTCTGCTTGTGTTAAACAGACACGCTGTGCACCCACCTATGTAGGAGCATACTGACAATGTGCCCTGAAGATATTGTGCCATTTACTGAAGACCAGGTTTCTGTTGGTCAATTTAAACAACTGGCTATTTAAACAATGTGGTCACTGGATGGGAAAATGACAACTGCATCAGTCTGAAACTAAAGAAAAAAGCGGTGCTTTTAAACCAGAAACACTTCATTCTGTTCCCCACCACCTGGTGATGTATTGTCACTCCTGGTTCTTCAGCATTATCATGATCTCACAGGTGATGTACTGCTGTGGGTCCTTGGCCGTGTTAAATACAGTTGGACACACCAACAAATATTCAGTAATATCTCAGAGCTGTTAACTTTGAATATTTGACATGCTTCTTACTAATAACTTCCATGCTGTTGAGATCAGTAACTGCACACCATACTTCTCAGGGAGGGTTCTAGTACAGTGACGGCCATCTACCCTACACACATCAATGTTCACATTCACTTCAGATCAAACCAAAGACATTTAACACCAGTGAGGAAATCAATCAGTTTATATCAGGTGTAAATATGTGTGTTTGTAAGAGTGCTACCTGCAAGGCTGAAGGAAGGCCTGAGGTTGTTGATACTAAAAACCCCACAATGCATCACAGCATCTCGCCCGGCAGTTGTTGATCTCAGCAGACTGGAAAGAGACAGAGTAGGTCATGTTTATCAAATTACTTTATTGTACTTATTTCATACCTACGTTAGAGATGAAGACAGCACCTATGATCAGAGCAGTATGTTACTTATTAGGATTAAAAAAAGGCAAATAGTATGATGAACTGTATATATTATGTTACTGTATAGAAGCACAGAGAACTTAACATAAACTTGGATTCATCCATTCATGGTGTATTGCTTGGTATTAACTGAATAACACATTAATTAATCAAGGACAGAATCAGCCTAAATTGACTAACAGCAATAGGGATCAACAGATTTTTCAGGGCTGATTCCGATTATTAGTAATCATAGAGACAGAAATATTCTGAACCGATGCCAACACAAAACTACTGCTACATAAAGACACTCGCCATGGCTTTAAAGTTCCTATTGTTTTCTATTATTTTGCCCAACTCATTTATATCAACAAAGATAGGCTAAATAACAGAAACACCTGTATAAACAGTATAATCTTCATGAAGGACTGTTGTATTAGACTATATCAGTCTTAGCTAGCTGTTCCTAATAAATTGTCACCTGAGTGTACATTAATAATTATCAGCTGTGTGCACAGGCTGCAAAGAGCCTGACTGGAATGAACTGATTGCTTTTGGTGCTGTTTTCACCTGGGAACTGATACTGGCTCCCTGGCAGCCTAAAGATGTTGTTTAATACTTTTATCATATATTATTATTATCATCCCCATATAAGATGTTTTACCCTCCTCTTCCCCTTTTAAAAATGTGCCGCAGTAACACGTTTACTCAGAGTACGTCACCTTTCATTAACAGCAGTGAGTGACCGTTTACGTGCTGACGTCACTGTAGTGTCTCATCGCCAGTCTCTGGAGTTTCTGTTTCCGGTAGAGTTTATTGCTGCTCTATCTGAACACAGTTAATGTTGTTGTTTTCTTCATTACAGTGACTAACTACCTGCTGTACATTTAAACTGACCAGTTCTGCTCCAGCACCCACAGCTCTCTGCTGCTTATAGCGAACTTCACTGATTCAGCATTTGTTTACATGCTGTTTAGAACTGATTGTTACTTTAGCTTAGCAGTTAGCTCTGGCTTCTCTCTCTCTCTTGCTCAGTGTGTGTCTCGGACCAACAAATTAACTTGTACATAAGAGTGTTGTGTTTTTGTAGCTTCAGAATATTGGATTGTGATGTTTATTACAGCTTCAGCGATGTCTGCTGTCATGCTGTGGACACACAGCTCCGCTCGCTAACCGGAGCTACAAACAAGATAGCATGTTAGCTATTACTCACTAATCCCTGAGTCGTCATCTGGAACATGGGTGAACAATGAGGAACTGGGTGATGCCCGGCGATGGGAACCATGAGTGGTAGGCTGGAGACAACAGTCCAGACCAAGCGATAGCTGCGCGGGAGACTTCTGCTCCTCAATGTGTTTCCTGGTCCTCTCTGTCTAAGTGTACAAGTGTGTACAAGACAGTTTTCACTTTACTCATTCACTTCACTCATTTACCTCTCATCAGTTCGTTTAAGCTTTAAACCAGCTGACAACATTAACACATACTAGCAACACACAGTAAAATTAGCTTCTTCTACATTGAATAAAATGCTGTTATGGCTAGCGCGCTAATCGCGGTTAGCTTTTCACTTTAACACATGTTAATGACGCAGTATAAACATACATACTTAATGACATTTGTTTATCCGTCTATAGCATTATTTAATCTGAAATAAACGACATGAACACAAACAACGTCACCAAAACAATAGAGTAAATGTTTTCTTACCTGATATTTTTGCAGGATATAAATTCACTTAACTTCTCTTAGGTGACCAAACAGATTCCGTCCGACCTTTCCTAATATTCCAGTTCTCCATTAAAACCCTACAACTCAAATTCGCTCAAAATAAGAATTTATCAGATATAAAATGATCCAGGAAACAGGAGACCGAGTAGCAGTGCGGAGTACAGACACCCAGCAGCAGCACTCCCACTCAACACGTATTTTCAAATTTGATTCGTTATGTGTTTATGGTCTGAATCTCTAGTTTGAAGTTTTCCTCAATACAACATGTTAATTTTTTTTAAATTATGGTCCTATTTAAAAGAAAATAGTCTTTAAAGCAGAGTGGCTTTAGGGCGTGGCTACTTCGTGATTGAAACACAGAGGGACCTGCCTGTTAATCCGGATATGACGTCAGAGCGACGTGTCACACATTTGACTTGTCATTGTGTTTTCAGTTCATCAAAGTTAGCTCCAACATGTTGTTTACCTGAAAATGTTTTGTTCTGCGTTCAGTTGTTCTAAAAGACACTCGGAGGAGTCATGGGTTGAATTATTTCCAGTAAGTACATTTTGTTTTAAGCCTGTTTCTTTGCTAGCCAAAATTAGCATCCCTGTTGATATCACAGTTCAGGTGAAGATGCACCTTGCTAACCAAGCTAGCCAGCTAGTGCTAGCGTTAGCTGATAACTTAGTGATTGCTATGCTAACGGTACCTGGCCCCGCTGGGCTGATAACCTGTGTCAACCTGGGTTAGCCCGTGGAGGTGTTCAGTCAAAGCCCAATAAAAAGGTGAATTTAATCGACGTTAATCTAACGACGTTTGGTTTGTGTTTCTCCACATGACCCAGTTTAAGTGATCTGCGTTAGTGTAATGCGCAGCGTTAATGTTAATTAATACATTGTCCATCAAGACGTCGTGATAGTTCAAGTTAAGATAACGTGACGTATACAAAATGTGTAGACAAATATTTGTCATATAGAAGATTGTTCATTTAATACTCAAACCAGTCCTCAACTGAAGCAGACATTCATGCACCTATCCTGACAGCTGATCGATATTTGTGATTAACTGTGATCCACCGCATCTTAACTCAAGTGTTTGTGTTTTATTGTCATTTGAAAGGTTTCCACACTGTGAAAACTGAGTGATCTGTGCCAACAGAAGGAGGACCTCATGTACAGAGCAGCCCATTTGTTTCCATTCATCTGGTTGTGGAGAAGGGAGACTGCATGGACATCCTTAGTTCTCTAATGTGCTGTGATGATGATGATGGTAGAAAACCTCTCCCAGTTCATCTTCCTCTGATGAAATGACAGACTAACTGCTGATGAGTTAGTTTATTATTCTCTGTCTTCAGGATTCACAGGTTCAGTTTCTTACCTGCAACTTCATTTCTGCTGTTGTTGACAGGTGATGGTAGCAACACTTTTAAGATCAGAATTTATAAATATTAAACTGTGATTAAGTGATGGATCATCTCTAGCACTGTCACCACCTCCACAGGTGAAAGTATTTACCAATTAACATCAGCATGTTTTTTGATCCTTCATTGTCAGTGTTGTCAGACAACATTTAAATATTTCTAGTATTTATGTTGTTGATTAAAGCTAACATAGAAATAGTCACACAATGCTGTACGTGTTACTATTGTGAAGATTCATACCAGATGTGTTCTATAAAAACCATCAACAAAGTTAAAGCAAGAGCTTCATAAATAACTTTATTGGACATTATAAACTACATTAATTTAAACAATTTACAACACTGGAAACATGTATAAAAGAATAATAAATGGATTAATTAAATACTGTAGTGTACAATTTACAATCAACTGTAACTATTTAAAATCAAAAAATAGTTGTGGATGAAGTTAAAGCTGAATTTCACTGTCATATGTAAGTTTGCTTAATAAAAAGAAGTAGTTGAATCAACAGCAACAGAATCTTTAGTAACAAGTATAATCATTATTCATCATGAGTCCTAATGTGTGAGACAGTTAATATTTATTTGCTCCAGTAACAATCTCCCTCTAAATAAGTGATGCTGTTGGAACAGCACACTGATATTAACTATAATGGCTGAGGACTATGAAATATGAACTCTAATGTTTTAAACTATTGACAGTTTGTTACAGCTACAGTGGAGTCCAAAAGTCATGTGATTGTATGTCTGACATGGGGCAGAGAGTGTAATACGACAGTGAGGGTGTAGGGAACAAGGAAGAGCACAGCTGATCAGACTGAACAATGTTATGGCCACAAGTGTTACATTAAAAAATACTATATTATCATATAAGACACTGTGTCTATGTTTGGGAAGAGAAGATCTTCATGTGTGGACACTGCAGGTGGAGGTGGTGCAGGGCCTCCATCATTGCTGCAAGAGGTTGTAGGTGTCCCCAAAGATCCAGACCTTGGCTGGATGGAAAAAAACATTATAATAGAGAGAAATCATATCAATATCATATTGTAGAGTACAGAGAAAAAGACAACAGAAACAGCTCTCTGATTAGATGATCACAGATATCTGAAAATACATTATTCCCTCAGCTTAGTTGTAATAAACAGTCTGCTGAACCGTTTTACATGAAATAACAATAGAATAGAAACTAATACTCAGTTTGGTGTCATTGTGCAGGTGCACATGTCATGATGGTTCTCAGCTCTCAGTGATGTTCTTTATTCTGACAGAGACAGAATCATTCCAACAGATGTTTTGACTCCTGTCATCAATAATGAAATGAACTAGAGCTGAAAACTAGCCGACTAACACTGAACCAAACTTAATATGAACAAACACGACACACACGTCCGCTGCTCTGCTCTTTAACAGCACGTCCAGACACGACAGTTCACTGTAATAACGGGATCGTTTAGTGACCGTGACTTACCGACATTGACAACCCGCTGTCTCTGTTAACACTAAGTTCGGTGACGTCAGCTTCGCTTTGCAGAACTCATTTTAAAACACGTTATAACATGTTTTCCCTCGGTCTATGGTTTTAATACAAGCGGTTACACCACACAGTTAGCTTACACACAGTAACTTCAGCTAATATTACAAGCTTTCTCCTCATATATGTGATATTTACCAAATGTGGACATGTATGCAATTAGCTACTAAGATTATTTTAACACAAAGATATAAAGTTTACCTCGAATTATGAATGCTAACTGTGTTAGCAGCGACTTCGTACCAGGAGTCTGCTGCGGTCAGGTAGCTGGTGTAGGCGGCCATGCAAAGCAAAGACTCTCTCTACAGAAGATGTCACATTACAGGCAGCACCAATGGTATGAAATGAGACAGTTCCGGTCTCCTAAGTGGGTGTTGTCCCTCAAGTGAAGGCAACTGGCATGAAATGTGACAGTAGCTAATATTAAAATCTATCCCTGTCTAGACTTACCTCCCTGCATCCTTTGAGAAAGAAAAGACAGATCCGATTTTCTTGTTATTACAGCCTGTTGCTGCACAAAGCTCGGGCATTTTAACACTTACTGATGGATGACTTGTCCCTGTCGGAGCAGAGAGGAGGAGCCTCGACTCTATGGCTTCTCCTATTGGTGCGGCAATGATCCTGTCAGCCCTCACCACAGCTGCTGCTGTTTAAGCATCAGAGGAAGAGAGTTTAAGAGCCCGGCCGCACATCATTAGTGGCGGCTGACATGATAGGCAGCTCATCTCTGTACCTCCTTTGTGAACATATGTGTGTAATTTGTGATTTGGTTTGAGATGCTGGTGTTGATTGTTGGGGACTGGGCTAGGTTTAAAATTCTGATTGTGCATCACACCCTTAGAAAAAGGCTGTTGGACACATTAGGAACAGGGGTGCTGCTTCTTGTGTTTTTGGGTTGGTTAGAATCGCATAGTTAGGCTCTTTGTTGGCTCCTGTTCCTCTACTTCTGTTATCCTCTTGCCTTGTTAGTATATTTGTTTACTTATTTACCCTCCTGGTTACGCAATAAATTAAATCAGTAAATTTGATTTACCAATAATACCTGGTTTTATATTGCTTCCCTTTTCCCCCAGCTGGGTCGTAACATAAAGACAAGACTGCCAACATACCGTGACTGGGAGCACAGTGCCATGACCTCATACGGACATAAGAAAATTCAACATGGCTGCAATGAACTGAAACCTGGCTCTGTGAGCAGTCCACAGTCAGTAAGTGAAATACTTGGTGAGTAAAATTTCCCGGGCTGTTGTATCTTCTTTGCTTACAGAAATCAACTGCCTGGTACTGGACGTGAGTCCCACAGTGTCGGAGGTTTTATTTTCTCAGCAAAGTGGTTCCACAAAGGGTTTATATCTTGATGCTTCATGTGAGCAGTGCAACATCTACTGGCCTGAATGCAAAATGGGTAAATACAAATATTTGTGGGGCGTCGTGTGGCGTAATGGTCTAAGCAGGCGCCCCATGTGAAGAGGCTACAGTCCTCGCTGCAGTTGGCCCCGGTTCAAGTCCTGCATTGGACGGCCTTTGCTGCATGTCATTCCCCCTCTCTCTGCCTCCCCATTTCCTGTCTCTCTACTGTACTATCAAATAAAGGCATAAAAAAGCCCAAAAAATATACTTAAAAAAAAAAAAATACAAACATTTGTACATCACAGATTTTATGCAAGTATGAGGTAAAGGATGAATGTATTTTGTATTCCAAGCATATATTTATATACTGTAACAGCAAATCAAAATGTTTTGTATGCATCAAATGTCATTATCAGTCAAGTTGAGCTAAATGTCTTTGTTTAAACAAAGTGTCAAAACTTTAAGTTGGTTTGCAGTGTGGACAAAGAACATGTAGCTTCACTTTTAAATGTCAGCTTTGGTGGTTGTGCTGAAAAGGTGCAATATAAGATGTGGCCAGAACTTTAGTTTAAAATGTTCAAAAAATGAATTAACATGATCAACAGTGTGTGAATCAGCCACAGTGATGATGTCATGATCAAGACCTCCATCTGTTGTATTTCAGAGTCATGTACTGAAATGCGCATGCTCACCAGCGAGCCCCGACCTGTCCTGTGTTGTGATACCACTTTGTGACACTAGACGCTGTGTGAGTCAGTGGCGCGTCAAGTCTACCCTCAGTCCCACGAAGAACAACTACTTCCGGCAGCGCTTAAAGTTAGCATCACAGAAACACAGGAATGGCTGAACCTCCTAAAAGACGATATTCATCTGTATCCCGAAGGACCGCTCCCGACAAGAAACCACGTTCAACGGCAAAGAAAAGAAGTGACATGAGTAAATCTCGATGTGGCTTTCCACCGCTGGAGACAGCTCCTGAGAGGAAAGAGATGCGGTTTGCTGCCGAGCTCACAACTTTCCTGTTAGCCTGGTGAGTAGCATCAATGTTAGGTCTTTAGCTAAAAGTATAATCGGTGCAACGACTGACAAACTGTACCAACAAACATTTCAGGTGGTGATACTGAGGTTGTCGACAGACGTTTAAGCGGTTACTAGGATTGTGTCTGTTGCTCTCGGCTGTTGTCCAGCTGGTGACGTCAGTAACTTTAGGCTCATTTTGTAACTGATGACTGTAACTTGAGATTGTATGGACCCAGTAGACCGAGTGAATACACGTCGATCGGTTCACCATGTTGTAACCACTTTACATTACTGTTAGGAGATCAGCCATGATTGAAAGTGCACTAGGTCTTTACATTTCTCAGGAGATTTCAGCATCCCTCTGTCTTTATCAGGACCTGAGCCAGTACAGATGCAATACCGCCTCCAACTGTCTCACCAACAGCAGAGAGTCCAGACAGT
This sequence comes from Seriola dumerili, assembly GCF_002260705.1. Lineage (NCBI taxonomy): Eukaryota > Metazoa > Chordata > Actinopteri > Carangiformes > Carangidae > Seriola > Seriola dumerili. The sequence continues at coordinate 491,717 of NW_019174521.1, read as the reverse complement.
GAGGAGGGTCTAGGTGAGTAACATGCTATCATTCACTTTTAAAAGTAAGACTTGTCTATACCACTGTGATTAAATCAGACCCACAGTGTATACATATTCATATTGCTGATTCTTAATAATGAATATACCACTGCCTATATTGGTTATGTATTTTACAGTATATCCATATTTGTACTACTGAATTTGTTGGTTATATAGTGTGTTTACATTGAATTCTTATCACACCTCTAGTTGTTTACCTTTCATTTCCTTGCATTTATATCTCATAATATGCATACTGCATTTATTTTTGCATATTCATATCTATCCTCACAATTTATTATACACACACAACAGACCTAACAACATGTTTGAATATAAAGAACTTGTATGATCTAAAGGATCATCACATGATCACATGTTTGTCTGTCTCAGGACCAGAAGTCCAGTCTAATCTTCACCAATGATGGACCAGCACCTGCCTTTTCTTCTGCATCTGGCCTCATTAATCATCAACCACATTACATCAACACCTTGAGGTATTATCCCCGCACATGACAGATTGTCTTTACTGTGATCTTTTGCACATCCCCTAATCAGCATCTTTTGCACATCTTGCCCAGCAGGAGTTTTGTCATTCTAAAACACTTTTGTACATAGTTGTGTAGTATCGTCTTGATTGTTGAAAAATCTATTTATATTTGACTGTTGCAGCTGTTTTGTTTTATTTCCTATGAATACGTTAATTGGATACTACACCAAGCCAAATATCTTGTAAGTGAAAACCTACCTGGCAATAAACCTTATTCTGAGTCTGCCTTTGTGGTGATGTCATCATCCCTTCCTCATGCTGCTATAGCCTGCCAAGGACCACCCATGTGTCAAGCAGTATCAACTTGCCTTCATAAATTTGCAAGTGTGTGTGACACTGAGGTTACAAGTAGAATTGAGATCCTATTTTCACACCTGAATTTAAATTCTACTTGTAACCTCAGTGTCACACACTTTTTTTGAGCACTTGAATTTTGAGCACCAGGTTTTATAGTTTTGTGCTTTTGTATGTGTTCAGACGTTGACAGCTCTTCCTCTTTCAGTGTCTTTCTGTTGCCTCACCACTGTGTGTTTTTATATATATGAATCTCTGCAACAAATTCTTCACATGTACATGTATCATTTGTTCAGATTTATTCATCAAGTCTTGTTTTTATTACAGTATATGCTAAATGAGGTTTAAATGGATGATTGATTCATCTTTTATCTTCTGAAGTCCTTAGACTGCTTCAGAAACATTTCATAGTCAAAAGAGGAGCTGCTTGACATGTCCTTATTTTTCCTTTTGTGTTTTCATAAGGATGGCAGAATCCACCTTGGGCCAGAACCACACCTTGCCCAGCAAGAAATGGTAAGTCATGCGCATTACTCCATCCCATACATATAGGCTCAAATTAGGGTCAAAATGATTGAGCTCGTAAAGTGACCTTCACAATTTAAATGTTTTGTAGTTGTAAATCAACATTTGTTAACCTGTAAAATAAATCTGCATGACAAATTCAAGTTTCTGCATGTGTAGAAGAGATTTGTATTAAAGTCCACACAGATCATAGTCTAATGTTTAAGATGAGTTAAAATGTTCTATTCATTACATTTAAGTTGTGGTCATATCGAATGCATCAGAAAACAACATGGATGTGATTATTAATATTTGGCTTGAATACAATTAAAATACTTGTTTGGAAACTTGCTGTGTCTGATTGGTTGTTAACTTATTGTGATGGAGTAATGAGGAACTACTCGGTAACAACTGTTTGTCACTTCTCCGACCAAAGCTCTACAAATAGTAAACTACCTGGTGAGGTTTAACAGCCAGTTTTATGCTGAGAGATGTGTATTAGTTAGCAGATGTTTTTAAAAACAAAACTGTTGTTGACTGTAACTATATGTACCTCGGCTCAAATTAGGGTCAAAATGATTTTGAGCTTGTAAAGTGATGTTCACAAATAAGTCCAATGTTTGTAGTTTTAAATCAACCTTTGTAAACCTGTAATATTAAAATCTCTTGAGAAATTCAAGTTGTGTATGTCAAACCAATTGTCCTATGTCCAGCGGTGGGACAAGGACAGACCAGCTTTAATCACTCAATGTCCTGGGGAGACAGCCCTGGCCCTTCCACAATGGCGGTCTTAGCCTTCCGCCTCCTTCCTCCCTCCTCCTCCTCCTCCTCCTGCCTCCTCCAGACGATGAACAAGCATGGCTCCCTCACTCCCAGTGCTGTTTCCTCCTCCCCTTCGCTCCACACCCACTCCCCTCTTCTTTCCTCCACCTCCTCTGCCTGGACTACCTGTACCCAGGACCAGAGCCTACAGAAGAGGAAAGTGACCTGAAGGCTGCGTGTGGCAGGAGCGGGGGCCGCTGACCTGGAGGAAAAACCCTTCCGGCGCTGCCAAACTCAGTAAGCATCTGCAGCGCAAGTGTGTCCAACGCCAGAGGGATTGACTCTGACCTCAATCTCACACTGCAGGTGTGTCACTACTGTGACTGTTGTTGTGAACAACTGTGAGAGGAGTGGAGGGAAAAGTTTTCGTATCGTTCATTCATAACTTTTAATTGACATTATTTATAATTGTTATATGTTGATTAAGTTGCCAGGTTGGAGTTGGTGTTTGTGTCAGCTGATGATCTCAGTTGATCTCAGCAGTGTTCCCTCTCTTTTAGCTACTGTTTTGGTCTCCACCAGTCGCTGCTGAGGGAAATCTGTCTCTTTGGCTCTTAATGCTCACATATTTCAGTCTCGAGCAGCTGTCTCGACCGTGTGTCTGTGGATTTGTCTCTGAGGAGGTCCGTGGCGCACGGCTTCGGCCCCAAAGAAGTTTATATATTCAAAGATGACAAAGACGGTAACTGAGAATCACTGTTATTTACTCTTTCTTTTTCTTTTAATGCTATTTCTTAAACTGCATTCAGGACGGCGAGTTGCAAAGACGTGGACACTGGACTGTTTCCCTGGTAAAATGTTTGTAAATTAGTTTCCATTGCATCACAATGCTGTTACTGTATGTGAGGATTCATGTGAATGTGTGCTGTCCTTTTATTCTGTGCAGCCTCACATCATGTGCTGTGGTGCAAGTGGATTGGATGAGCATCGCTTTGATGAAAAACTTAAGCGGCCATCACATGACCTCACTGTCACACGGGGAGGAGCCCTGGAGAGAGATCATCAGTGTTCAACCTGAAACCTCAAGAAACAGATTGGAACTGAACCCACCAGAACTCTGCCAACCTGGAGCACAAAAAAGGTTCTGAAAAGAGTGTTTAATACACAAATACCTGTGATTAAATGGTACTGAGTATTTTCTTCATATTTACCATCGCCTCATGATTGAATCTGAACAGTCACTTTGCGTGAATTAGTGTTTTCGAATGGATTAATTTTAAATTGGTCAAGTTCATAAGACAAATTAGAAAAGCACAAACTCTAGTATCTGTCTCTAGATCCTGTGTTGTCACTGTTGAAGGACGGACACATTTAAACATTTCTATCATGTTTGTTGTTGATTAAAGCAGCATAGAAAGTCTTTGATTAATTACAGATTCTGGAAAAACTTCAGTGTGTTGTGATTTCTATACTGTGCTGCTGCTACTGTTCAAATTCATACCAGACACGCTCCATCAAAACCATCAACAAAGCAAAGCTTCATAAGAAACTTTATTTACATTAAAACTGCATTAATTTCAACAATTTACAATCGACTGTAACTGACAAATTAAAACTAGAATACTGTTGTGAATGAAGGTGCAGGTGAACTTCACTGACACAAGACAAGTCTGCATCATAAAGAGGTGGATAAATCTTATTTAGTAACAAGTATAAATTATAGTAGAGGTGTAAAATAATACTTCATAGCTCAGTGAGGACAGAGCAACAGTCTGACAGCTTGACTGTTGTGTGATAAACCATTGTCCTGCTTTCCTCCCAGTGCATGCTGGGATACATTCCAGTACTTTTTTGTTTGAAGTTTGAATGTTTGATGTGATGAAGAAAAGTTTGTTGCATTTCATCCAGAATTACAAAGTTTGAATGTAGAAGTCACATAAATATAAAACTAATAAGATTCACCCTGAAATTACAGAGAATCTTTAAATTGTTCGTATGGACATTAACCTTTATATTAACAAGCTACATTTTTAATTACAGATAATTACTGTCATTTTACATAGATTTGTATGTAATTTAAGAAAGCAGAAAAAATACAGTATAAATAATACAGTAATTTTTCTTTACAGAAATGGGAAATAAATGTAATTCATTATTATTGGCATAATGCTTAAAATACAAGTGTGGCTGTTAATTCACAGATCATTTCTGTCATTTTACAGACTTTTGTGCACAATTTTAAAAAACAGAAAACCTATTTTCCGTAAAATTAGGATTTTTATTGCAGTGCTGTTTATCATCACTGATCAGACTGTTTATCGATCACACTTATCAATCAGCTCTGCTGCAGCTCAGCAGCCTCTTCACGTGTGTGAAGATCTCCTTCATCTTCAGTCCGTACACCACCGGGTTGAACAGG
>NW_019174521.1:358411-487142 GCF_002260705.1 Seriola dumerili | reverse complement strand
TAGGTCCGTCAAAAGCTTGGGATAAATCGACGCACTAGCGGCGAGAGAGTTCAGCAGAAGCGCGGCAACGAACACGAACATCGGGCGGTGGAGGTTCCGCTGAGAACAGATGACGTAAACCACCAGACCGTCACTACACAGCACGAACAGGTAGACCGCCGAAAACACGGAGAAGAAGAGCCACCTGTGATCAGACAGCTGCACGAGACCGTCCAGCGTCACTGACGATGAGGTCACAGAGGTCACGTTCAACCCGGATGAACTCATAGGGGACAGCCAGCAGAACAACAGGAGAACATGAGTGTGTTCAACAGTCAACAGTCATCATCATCATCCTCACCATCATCATCATCATCATCATCATCATCAGTAAATGTAAAATAAGTGAGAACGTGTGAACAGGTTCTCCACCTGTGGAATCTGCTTCATGTGTCAGTCTCTGTTTCCTCTGCTGCTTTTATCAGACACTCCTCATCCTCTGTGGAGCTCATTAAACTACAGGTCACTCTTCAGCTGCACCTTCATCTTCATCACGCTTTGTGTTAATGAAGGCTTCAATTAACCAGGTTTAACAACATTGACCAAACAACATGAAAGACAGCCTCATTATGAGTGAAAATAAATAAATAAATCATTAAAAAATATACAATATAAATAATGCCATATGAATGCACAAAAATGTTTAACCCTCACATTCTGCTCATATTTCTGCCTTCACAGTAGGAATTCCCTCATGATAAGTGTCTATAGTGAATCTTGAACTACAGATCTATGTAGAAAGAATAAACAGCCTCTCTGACATTAATACATGGAGGATTAATCCTTAATTAATGTGTCACAGCTGGGAGAGAGTATTTTTTTAGGTTTCATCACTGGTTTTTGGAGAAAAACTACTATCACACAATATCATGTCCTGTTTTACCTAAGACATGAAAACATAACAGCCATAATGATTTAAATATATTTTATTGAAAGTGAAAATGGCAAGAACATTCTTAATTATATAACCAGATGAAGGTCAGATCCAGGCCTCAGTACAATCTGTCTGCTGCCGTAACCTCAGTCAGTGAAGTGGCAGCTCAGGTACCTTTATAATCTTCTGACCTCAAGCTTGAACCTCCATGTTCCTTCATCTGACCCACAAATCTAATATCTGTTGATCTATAATCCACTTAAATAGATACTGGTCAGATTTGATTTGAACACAGCCTCAATGTACAAACATTTGTAGCAGCTAAACAAAAGTATAACATTTAAATTATTTAAATTTTTGTGTTATTTTGGTTCACTTTAGGAAAAGTCATCAAACTTCCGGCTAAAAGAAATTGAGGGTATTTTTGGTGCTGTCTAATGTCAAAACGGGTCAAATTTGACCCGAACAGTTTGTAAGAGTTAAAATAAATACAGGCATTAATTAAGTCATAATTAATTGAGGTATTTGTAGCAGTAGCTAACTGTCTAGCTTGTTTCATACACTTTACATTCTTGCCTTGAGAGTTGCTGAATTATATCATGTCAAGTATCTACGGATGAACGCCCATGTTAGCTAGTTTCTTCTTTAAGTTACAGCTTAGCTAACTATAGCTAATTTCTAACTTTTGCTTTACAGTTTAACTAATGATAGCTAGTTTTCTAAGTTTAGCCTTACGTAACAGTTTAAATAATTTTATCTAGTTTCTAGGTTTAGCCTTAAGTCACAGTTAAAATAACTAATGTTAGCTAGTTTCTCATTTAGCATTAAGTTACAGTTTAGCAAACTAATGTTAGCTAGCTGATAGCACACCCTTTCATTTCCAGTGTTAGCTTGTCATTTCATTACCAATATAAAATGTCATATATGATCTAATGTTGCAAACACTGGAGCTCAGTCATGGGCAGTGAGACAATGGAGGATTAGTTTCCTCTATAATAGACACAACCTTTGTTTTCACTCAGGAATTCAGGAGTTTTACCTGTTGGGTCATTGACGATATTTTTTACTGAAATATTTCCATCTTATGCTACTTTATACTTCAACAACATTAAAACCAGTTACCTGTTATACAGTATGTACTGATTATACTGATAATTAAACCAGTTATTACATCTGTATATGGAGGATTTAAAATGATGCTTCACAATAACAAGAGTAACACTCATCATCAACAACTTCAGTTTACAGTGTGTGTGAAGAGCAGAGATCAGCTGATCACACCTAACTCAGGTGTTCTGTGTGATTCTGTTTGTTAGTGTAACGAGCAGCTGGTCAGTTAATGAGGTCACTTGAGAGCAGCTTGTTAGTCAGCTCTCATTAGGACCAGCAGCTCATTAGTCTTCAGGGTCCGGCTCCCTCAGGACTAACATGGACATCATTACATCATCTCCATGTTGTTTACCAGACCTGATCCTCTCTGTGACCTCTGACCCCTCACACTCAAACCAGCACACCTGAACAAGTGTAGTTTTAACGCATGTGTTCAGACGACACCTGAAACACAACAGTCTGCTTCTGTCACAAGCTCAGATGGAGTTAATGTACAAGCTGAATCTGAATCCTGGGGGGTCAGGGTTTATTTCAGAACCACAGTCCTGAATAACCTTAGACCAATTCCTCTCCCATCTGTGGTGATGAAAAGCTTAGACAAATAGATCCTCAGGCCAACCCCTGGTGGCTCATCACATCCTCAACTCTCTGCTCTCATGCATCAAGCAAATTGAGACACTGTGTAGGTAAATGTAAGTAGCAGTAACTATCTAGCTATACACTTTACTTTCTTAACTTCAGAGTTTCTGAATTAGATACAGATAAATGCTAATGTTAGCTAATTTCTAAATTTAGCCTTAAGTCACAGTTTAACTAACTAATGTTAGCTAGTTTCTAACTTTATCCTTAAGTTATGTTGAGCTAACTAATATTATCTAGTTTCTACTTTTAGCCTTAAGTTACATTGAGCTAAATAATGTTAGCTACTTTTTATCTTTAGCCTTTCGAGTTAATGTACAAGTTGAGTATGAATTCTGGGGGTCAGGGTTCATATCAAAACCCCACAGTCCTGAGGGACCTTGAACTGGTTCCTCTACTCTGCGGTGATGAAAAGCTTAGAGGTCAGCAGAGGGTCAGCAGTTATTTTCAATCTTTAAAAACACCTGGGGGAAACTTCAGGTGGCCAGGAGGGAAACATGGCCACCAGTTTAGCTAACTCATATTACCTAGTTTCTAACTTTAGCCTCATGTTAGTCATGAGCTCAGATGGAGTTACTGTACAAGCTGAGTTTGAATCTTGGGGGATTAGGGTTTAAATCTCCATTTTGCTAAGAATTCTTGACTGCAGAGGAATATTATATTATATTATATTATATTATATTATATTATATTATATTATAATCAAAATTAACGCGTTAACGCGAGACAATTAATTTGTGGAATTAACTCGATAAAAATTTTAACGCATTAACGCATGCGCAGAATGACCCGCCCCGTATATCCCACAATTCAACCCACTCCGTCCACTCGTCGTCGCTTTAACGTTATGGCTGATTGTGACCCGAACGAGATGGAAGCATCAGAAGAACCTGGTGGCCCTTTGGATGGACAGTTCAAGTATAATAAAAACCGAGATGGAACAATCCATAAACACGTTGTGATTTGCACACACTGCAGGAAGGAGTTTTCGTTTCACCGAAGCACCTCAAGCTTAAAGTATCATCTCAACGCCAAGCATGTATTTGTCGGGGCTTCAACTTCAGGTGTAACGCCTGGCTTGCGGCAGACCACCCTCACCGAACACAGGGCATTAAGTAAGTCTACCTCTGACAAGTTGACTGACACGATTTGCCAAATGGATTGCCAAGGCCTGTAGACCGATTAATATTGTCGAGGACACGGGCTTCAGAGATGTTCTGAAAGTTGCAACTCTCCACGTGTTTTACAAGCCACCGTCAAGAGGCACAGTAATGACTACAATCCACGAACTCTATGTAGCTACAAAGAAAACTAAGGAGGAGGATTTGGCTTCAGCGGATTATGTCGCCCTGACAGGAGACCACTGGACCTCTGTGAGTAACAATAATTATCTGGGTGTAACTGCACATTACATCACTAAAACCTGGGGACTGACGTCGTTTGCGCTAATCGCAAACGCCTCAGAGCTGCAAGCACAGCAAGCGGCCCTGGGACAGCAGCAGGAGCCACTGATCCAGGACGTTTCAACACGTTGGAATTCAACACTGAAAATGGTCAAAAGTCTGAACCGCAATCAAGCAGCAATAAAAGCAACCCTGGACCAACAACACAACAAACTATGCTGACGCCACCAGAATGGGACAAACTGCAGCGACTGAAAACTCTTCTAGAGCCCTGTAGGTAAGAAATCCACATATAATGTGACTATTAGTTTAAATTAAAAATTAAATTGAACTGATTAAATTCAAATTAAATGTTAATTTATTTGTTAATGTACCAACTTGCGTTCTAATAACTTACTGTATCTGTGTGTGTGTGTGTGTGTGTGTGTGTGTGTGTGTGTGTGTGTGTGTGTGTGTGTGTTATTCTACTGCAGGTATGTAACTGAGATTCTGGGTGGAGAGGCCTACGTCTCCTGCTCAGTATTACTGCCTGCCCTCTGCCACTTGCGTCATGTAATGGAAGTCTCCGATGAAGACCCTGCATATGTGGGGAGATTTAAGACGACATTCAAGGAAGATCTAGGCTCCCGCCAAGAAATTCCAACAATGCATGGCTCAAGCTTTCAACGGCGCTGGATCCATGCTTCAAAGACTTGAAGAGCCTGCCCAAGAGTGAGAGAAGAGGTGTGGACCACACTTGGAGGCATGCAGCATGAACAATCACCCAGAAGGTCTCTGCAGACCTCTCAAGATGGGCCACCCAGGAAGAAAATGAGTCTTCTCCAGATGGGCTCAGATTCAGAATCAGATGAAGAGGTGCAGCCTGACAGAGCCATACACAGGTACAGAGCAGAGCCCAGCATCAGTATGGAGGACTGCCCCTTGCAGTGGTGGGCTGCTCATTCAGGCGCCCATGACAAGCTGGCTCTGCTTGCCCGCAAATATCTAGCCGCTCCTGCATCCACAGTTCCATGTGAAAGACTCTTCTCAGTTGCAGGCCACATTGTTCACAAGAAACGGTCAGCTTTACATTCAGAAAATGTTAACCAGTTAGTTTGCCTCAGCAACTGGCTAAAAGAAGGTAAAAGGGCGACATTTAATTGTGTGAAAGTGCAGTTGTTTGTTTAAGAGAAAAGAAAAAAGTTTCATCCATCCAGCCTATATTTTCTAAAAAAGAGCAATGGCTAAGATGCACAAATTGTTTAGAATTAAGGTTATCTTTTAGTTTGATTAAAAAAAAAAAAAAATCTGAATAACACATCCTGTATTCATATATAGGAGATAGCCAAATTGAGTTATTTTTCAATCTCAGTAATAACATCATTTGGATTTGTTATAAATAAAAAACAAATGTTAAATATATATCCACCTCCTGTCATTTATCTTTCCGTTCCAACAACAATATACAGAGATAATGTGAAATTTTCGGTCATATTTAGGAATGTTGATTAATCATAATTAATCCACAGCTACCCTGTGATTAATCAGATTAAAAATTTTAATCGTTTGACAGCCCTAATTATTATATTATACAGGCTGTGAACTGAACAACTGGTTAAATATCAATAATGTGCAGCTGAAACTTTGTATCACAAATGAAACTGAGACTCAAAGTGATGATGAAAGAATGTGTCAGATGTTTTTCATGTTGTTAAACCTGGTTAATTGAAGCCTTCATTAACACAAAGCGTGATGAAGATGAAGGTGCAGCTGAAGAGTGACCTGTAGTTTAATGAGCTCCACAGAGGATGAGGAGTGTCTGATAAAAGCAGCAGAGGAAACAGAGACTGACACATGAAGCAGATTCCACAGGTGGAGAACCTGTTCACACGTTCTCACTTATTTTACATTTACTGATGATGATGATGATGATGATGATGATGGTGAGGATGATGATGATGACTGTTGACTGTTGAACACACTCATGTTCTCCTGTTGTTCTGCTGGCTGTCCCCTATGAGTTCATCCGGGTTGAACGTGACCTCTGTGACCTCATCGTCAGTGACGCTGGACGGTCTCGTGCAGCTGTCTGATCACAGGTGGCTCTTCTTCTCCGTGTTTTCGGCGGTCTACCTGTTCGTGCTGTGTAGTGACGGTCTGGTGGTTTACGTCATCTGTTCTCAGCGGAACCTCCCCCGCCCGATGTTCGTGTTCGTTGCCGCGCTTCTGCTGAACTCTCTCGCCGCTAGTGCGTCGATTTATCCCAAGCTTTTGACGGACCTACCGTCCGGTCGCCGCTTCGTAGAGGTTTCCCGCGCTGCTTGTCTGTGTCAGGCCTTCGTGGTGGGCTCACTGGGCGGCTCCGGCTTCATGCTGCTAGCGACCATGGCCTTGGACCGCTACCTGTCCGTCTGCCGCCCGCTGCGCTACGCCGCGCTGTTGACTCCTGCCGCAGTGTCGGCGCTGCTGCTGTTCTGCTGGCTGCTGCCCGCAGGCGTGGTAGGCGTCGCGGCGCTGTTGGCCGGCCGCCTGCCGCTCTGCCGCTCTGAGCTCAGCAGAGTTTACTGCAACATCTACAGCTTCGTCAGCCTGAGCTGCGGCGGCGGCGCGGCGCAGCTGCTCAATGTGTACGGCATGGTGAGCGCCGCGGCCGTCGTCTTCCTGCCCGCCGCCTTCGTGCTCTTCTCCTACGGCAGGATCCTCTCCATCTGCCTGCGCCGCTCTCGGGCCTTCAGCAGCAAAGCGCTTCACACCTGTCTACCGCACCTGCTTGTCTTCATCAACTACTCTCTGAGCTTCGCCGTGGAGATGCTGCTCCAGCGGCTGGGGGCCGGGAGCGGTCCCGCCACCTCCGTCCTGGTCTCCATCCTGTTGTTGGTGATCCCGACCCTGTTCAACCCGGTGGTGTACGGACTGAAGATGAAGGAGATCTTCACACACATGAAGAGGCTGCTGAGCTGCAGCAGAGCTGATTGATAAGTGTGATCGATAAACAGTCTGATCAGTGTGACTGATAAACATCTGCATTCTGAGTCTCCAGCTGTTTCACTGTGAGCTGCAGTAAAAGGAAATGTAAAAATACTGACACATCAGTAAATATGAGTCCAGACATTTATTTTGATATTTTTCCTTCCTGACTTTTCATCAGTTTGGACCTTTTTCTGGCAGAAGTGAACTTCCCTATAGATGAGACACAAACCAGTATTACATGGTCACACCTCATTATGACTTTGTCATTACTCTGTGAACATGTCTACTGTGCAGAAACCATTATAATGAAAGATAAATAATAACATCAAAGAGTCATGATCACCTGAATGTTGTTACATTTAAAGAGATTTGTTTTTCATGTGCAGCTGATGTTTTTCTTCCTGCTTCAGTAAAGATCAAACTAAACAAAGTCTTAAACAAATAAATGTCACATGTCAGAATTTTTGAGTTAGGTTTGAGAGGAGAATATTGTATTTTGTTAATATTATTCTTACTTCATTTTCAAGTCATTAAATGTAAAAAAAAATCTCAAAAGTGATTTCAAATGTTTGATATTAAGAAGAAACAATATAGAAAGAAAGTAAAATTTCAAATGTCATGAAGGTTTAAATACATCTATGATAATGATAATATAATGATAATATTTTTTATTTAATTATTTTTATTATTAACAGGAGTCATTGAAGAAAGAAGCAAAAATGAACATGTACAACACAGACACACAGATAATTCATAAACATTATAGATTTTCATGTAAAAAAAGCATGTGCAGGTCTGATTGTAAATACATAAATACAACCTTTAAAATGTTTCAGTGAAATGAGAGGATGTCTGCAGCACAGTATTTATATATATCTAACAACATACAGTGCTGCTCCTATGTATGGAGGGGTGTGTATTGTGTACATACATATCTACACCATATACTATGTATGTGTATATATATATATATATATATATATATATGTAAAATATAGATGTATATACTATATAGATGTATAGATGTGGTTCAGCCAAGCTTCAACCAACTTTACAGCAGAAATCAACATGTTTACAGCCTGGTACAAAAACTGTTTTGGTCTCTAGAGCTAATTTCCTCCTGCATGACACCTGTTTATATAACTCACCTGTTTACAATTTATTAAGGACTACAGTTATGGAGAATTGAGGGTGTGGCCTCTTTGAGTGACAGGTGGGTGAGCATATGTTTTCCACAAACCGGCATGTCCACAAACGCCCCTCCTCTTTGACCATATTTGGATTAGCCGGAGTTCGGCTGAGTCAATTACTGGCAAGATGGTGGCGGTGGAGTAGCACACTCTGAGCTTCAAACCCACTCTTCAGAAACCTTTAGGTGACGTCACACAGGCTCTGTCCATCTTTATTTACAGTGTGGATTCAGCTCAGCAGGACTGGCAGGAGACATCTGTCAAACCGGATCTTGCAGGACTGAACTGACTCCAGCAGGTGGCAGCAGCCAGGCTGACAGATGTGAGCACAGTCCAGCATTTGTTAGGAGCAGCATCCCCCCATGGTTATTTTCACAACCCCAAATAAACTTACAATTACTAGAGAAGAGGAGAGAGTTGATAATGATATTTTACCTATTAAATTTGGGAGATCAGAAGCTAAGTCAATAATTCAGCATGAAATTATGGTAACATGACAGGAAATGTGGAATAACAATACCAAGGGAAGGGAGTATTATAAAATTCAGAGATCTGTTCAGGTTAGAAATATTAGAAACAAATGCAGGAAAGAGGATGTTACTTATTCTAGGTTGTGATTAGGACACACAGGACTTAATTCAACTTTATACATAATGAACAAGATAGGGTCAGATAAATGTGACATATGTAACAGTAGAGAATGTAGAGCACGTACTCATGGACTGTAGAGAGTTTAGTGTAGAAAGAGAGAGACTTATGGCTAGAGTGTTGGATATATAAATATATAGAGGGGGAAAGGGCTGTTAGAGAGAGGGCATAAACAGGAACACCCTAGGAGGCCTTTATTCAAGTATTTAAGTGAAACACGTTTAATTTCCAGAATTTAACTTCTCAATAAAGTCATGCTGTAATATTCTCAGTACAGTAGGTGGCGGCATGCACCTCTAACATGGCTTTGTTGCCCACGAGAAGATCACAAGAAGAAGAAGAAGAACATGTGAGCATGCGCAGCTGAATGAGCTGTGGCGACAAATTGGTTGCGGAGAAAAACAAGTTGGAAGCCGGAGCAGATTTTTATTTTTGTTTTTATTCGCCTCCGGGAAAACACGATGGCCGGTACCGCGCTGAAGAGACTCATGGCGGAGTATAAACGTGAGTGAACCGAACCACCGCGTCATAAGGCCGCCTGGGGCCAGGGGGACAACTTGTAGCGGTAGCAAACATGCTAAGCTAACTGCCACGGAAGTCCCTGTAATCCTGCTGCACCAAACTCCATAAAGAAAATACGCCATTTTAAAGTTCCCCCTGCTCCGCTGCATCAGGGGGAATTACTGCAACATAACTGGCTTATTATGAAAAGACGAGATGTCCGTTTAATTCGGCGCCATTTCCGCCACCCACAACAAACACGACGACAACAAACTGTCTTCATGTGACGTGTTGGTACAGCTCGTCATCCACAATGAGCTGCTTCTGCTCTCAGACCGAAACTATTTCACTGATCTCAAACCTTTAGATAAATTTAAATAAAGCAGTGTCCGCTGTTGTTCTGTGTTGTAAACAGAATTGAAGATTAAAGGTGATAAACAGGTCGAAAACTGGTGTTAAGGTTATTATTTTTGCTAGTTTTTTAAATGGAGTTTGGTGCATGTATTTACTAGATTAGCTAGTGGAACTGGGAGATTGGATTTAATATCAGATCCATATTTATCAGTTTTAACAGGTTTGTGATAATTTAACTGGAATTAGTGTTAGCAGCTGTTGGCATGTTAACTGAGATGTCATTTAAACCACAGAGAGAGAGTGTATTGGTTCTGGTCCGGACCTGGTCTGATGTGGTCTGGACAATAAGTAGTTTCCCTGAAGTACTGAATCATAAACTAACTAAAGATCAGAGGTCAAGACCCGATTTTACAGTATGCTAACCTGTGTGTGTGTGTGTGTGTGTGTTGTGTTGTGTTTCAGAGCTGACTCTGAACCCACCTGAGGGGATTGTTGCAGGTGAGACTTTCTGACACACAAACATGAACACAGGTTCAACACAAAGACCTCAGCTGATTTTCGCAGCTTCATAAAATGATACAACAACTTTCATAATTGAAATAATAATTTAAGGTTAATTAATTTGTAATCGGCAACAGAGACAACAATGTAAAAAAGTTTCTGAAACACCGGTGAAAATAAAACAACACAGTAACAACTAGGGGTGGGCGATATGACGATATTAGATCGTGAAGGATTACAACGTGAAGACGATCTTTCAAACTGCAGAGATCGTGGGATCGTCTCGGGCACATTCTATAAATTGCAGTTCTATGCTGACGCACCGACGCACCAGACGTATTGACGTCGTCAACCTGACCGACCAATCATAGCGAATTACGGGCAGTGACGCACTTTCCTACCCGCCTCCTTGTTTGTGTGTGTAGCGGTAGCACATGGAGAGCGATGGCTGAAAGCCAAACGGAGTTGGTCGCTAAGAAAACTTCCACCTCCATTATATGGAATTGGTTTGGATTTTCCGCAACTGATCAAGCGCAAGCAAATGTAATCTGCAAAGTTTGCACAGAAACCGTTCGCACGTCGGGTGGTAACACGACGAACCAGAATGTTGTTGTTGTTTACCTTAAACTTTACGTTGTTTGCACATGCAGGCAAAACTGCGACTATTTGAAATAAAATCTGTTAAGAAAGGTTCTTTGGTCTAAATTGTCTGTTTTTCTTTTTCCAATTTAAGATCGTGATAAAATCGAAATCGTGATTTTATTTTTAAAAAATCGTGATATGATATTTTTGCCATATCGCCCACCCCTAGTAACAACACACTGATTCGTGCAGCGTGAGGTCAGGCAGAGGCCGACTGTCCTGACCATCACTAACTCCACTCTTCAGGGAAGCTGAAGTTTTCTTCCAGTAGAACAACAGCTGGTCACATGGTCACACATGTAGTAAACACGCACAGTTTACCTGGCTGTGGATGAGGAGTACAAACTGTCAGATTTTCAGATTCTAATGTTTTTTGAGCAGCAGGTGGAGCTGCAGTGACAGAGGTTTCCCATGGAGTTTCCTCCAACACGATCTTTGAGACCCCTCACCTCCACCTGTGATCAGAGGAACAGGTGTAACACTGGTCAGGAACTCCACAGGAAACCTTTAACACAAAATGTAAATGAAAAACGACCAGAGTTGATTCAGGATTAAAGTCACAGTCTGTAATTTAAACATGTTAAATTTGTGAATATAACTGTCACCTGAGAGCTTCGGCCTTCACTGTTGCCGATAGCGATCAATCAACATGTCTCCATCAATCAGCTCTGATCAGTCACTCCTTACTCACAAGCAGCAGCATTATTAAGATGTATTCGTGGAGATGAGAAGTGATTGTGAACAGGAAGTAGAAACAGTAAATCAAGTTTCTGTTCTCCTGCAGGTCCAGCCAATGAGGAGAACTTCTTCGAGTGGGAGGCTCTCATTATGTGAGTACAGACTGTAACAGGTAATCCACGCAGCAGGAGTCCAGTCCAGGGTCAGAGTGACCAGGAGAAATCTGTTGTTTACCTGATTAAGATTCATTCACTTACTTGGTCCCAGATCAGGACCAGACCTGAATGGAAGCTCAGCTGCCTGTCTGATGGGTCCAGGACCTGGGTTCAGATCAGTTTCAAAGATGCTTAGGGGTCTGACAGGATGAACATACAGTCCAGGCCTTAATTATGTGGACAGTTACATGTTATGTTTCTCAGGCTCTGACTTCAGCAGCAGAGAGAGAAAGAGAGAGGGGATGACATGCAATAAAGGAGAGAGAGAGAGGGGATGACATGCAATAAAGGGCCACAGGTCAGATTCGAACCCATGGCCACAGCAGTTGGGACTAAGTTTTAATAGTAGGCCCTCCACCAGGTGAGCCAGCGAGGTGCCTCCAACAGGTTCAGTCTGAAATAAAATAATGGAAACAACATCAAAGTCTCAGTTTTAATCTGAGCAGGTTCGAGTCCTTTTCCACTGCACGGTACAGCTCTACTCCACCCGCCTCCTTTGGTTCTCCATCAGGCAAAAGTTGTGGATAGAACCTGGGACCTGGGTCTTTCTTTGGTCTCACCTCATCTGAGGTTCCACGGCGACCTGAGACGATAATAAAAGGTGATGTAGAGACACTGCAGACTGCTGATTGGTCAGAGAGAGTCGTAGCTGTTACATGTCTGTTAGTTCTGTAGTTTTAGTTTGACACCCTGTGAAATAGACTGAGGATCAGAACATGTTCTCTTTATGTTCTCAAACTGTTCTGGAACAGGAACCTAATGAACCACAGTCAAATCACTGTTCTACACTCAGTTGTCATGACAACAGAAAAATATGTGTGTAAAAACTGAACAGTGAGTGTGTTGATATCAAACCTGCTGCAGCAGATTGAAGTCCACACTCTCACGTTCGTCCAGGTGTCCACTTACTTTTGTCCATATGTGCAGCTGCTGTGGTGACCAGCAGGTGTCAGTGTTGACTGTGTTAACACGTCTCCAGATGTTTTTCATCTTCTTCAACACGTCCATCAGCAATAACTTATTTATTTATTTCAGTTTTCATCCTCCAGATACGAAGGTGGACGCTTCACAGTTAAAACT
This sequence comes from Seriola dumerili, assembly GCF_002260705.1. Classification (NCBI taxonomy): domain Eukaryota; kingdom Metazoa; phylum Chordata; class Actinopteri; order Carangiformes; family Carangidae; genus Seriola; species Seriola dumerili. The sequence goes on along the minus strand of NW_019174521.1, from coordinate 474,319 downwards.
TTGATATTTATTATTTATTTATTTGGCCCAGACCCTCAGGGGCCCAGACCCTTAGGGGCCCAGACCCTTAGGGGCCCCGCAGGACCCGGGTGATTACTTGCAGGCTCCAGAAGAGGAAGTACTCAGATATGGAAATACAAAGTAAAAGCACTTGTACTGCAGGATGCATTAATACTGTTGTTGAAGGTGGAGCTCATTTTAATGATTTCACACACAGCTGTACATATGACGAACACCTTACTAACACACTGCATGATGGGTTCTACTTTTACTGTCATTCACCCATCTGTAGATTAGAGTCCAAAGGAGCTTCTAGTAGTTATGTAGGAGGGTCTCAGGTTCCTTTAAGGGGGTTACAGCTGTCCTGTGGAGGTTCTTGTGGGCACAGAGGTGGTTCTCGTCTCTCATGGATCATTCATGAAATAGCTCAGATGTTTCATGGGCCATTGAGGAAGTTCTACAGGACCTTTAGGGGGTTTTACATGTCAAAGACGGTTCTAGTGGTCTCTCAGGGGACTCTTTCTGTCCTTCAGGAGGTGTGTGGGTTTCTCTCCTACGTTCTAACAGTCCTTCTCATGGTTCTAACAGTTCTTAAGGAGACTCTTGATATCCTTTGTGAAATTCTAGCAGTTCTTTATATAGTTCTAACAGTCTTTGAGGAAGTTCAAGCTGTCATTTGTGAAGTTTTAAAGGTCCTTATGGAGGTTCTGGGGATCCTTTAAGGTTCTAGTGGTCACTGAGCTGGCTGTTTCGGATGTACTAGCAGTCATTAAAGAGGTTCTTTAGGTCTGCTAGGAGATTCTTCTGGTCACTAAGGAAGACCTAAACATCCTCATGGAGGTTCTCATGGACACTGGTTCAGTACCTTTTTTTATGTCATTTTAGAGGTGAATGAAGAGGTTCTAGTGGTCCTTTAGAAGCATAGAGGGTACATGTCCTACATGTTCCTCTTTATGAGGTTCTGTCAGTCCTTTTGATAGTTCTAGTAAGGAAAGGGAATTCAAGTGGTTCTCCGGTCCTTACAGATGTTCCAGGTGTCTCCTGAGCTTCAGATGGTCACTGAGGTGCCACTGGGTAGTGATCAGCTGATCCAACAGCGTGGGGAGGATCAGGTGATGTGCTTGAGCTCCAGAGAGAGGAGATGTAAAACTACACAGATGGATTAAATATATCTTCTTATAGATCAACACTTAAAACACAGAAGAAGAAGAAACATGGAGCTTTAAACTGAGTGGGTTTAAATCAATGTAAGAAGAAGTAAAGAGAGAGTCTCATCAACACACACTGACCTGAACAGTGTGAGACGTGTTGGTCCGTCACTGCAGTGATTCATTATCCTGGTTTCCATGGAAACATTAAAGCTCAGCAACTACAAGCTCAATATATGTAACAGTGAAGAGTTAAAGTGTCAGTGTGTGGGTTGGTATGTGAAAACGATCTTGTGTGTGTGTGTGTGTGTGTGTGTGTGTGTGTGTGTGTGTGTGTGTGTGTGTGTGTGTGTGTGTGTGTGTGTGAGAGAGAGAGGTGATGTCAGTGAAGGCATCATTAGGTGTAACTGAGCCTCCTGTTGTTGTTGTTGTTAGCGTGCCAGCAGCTTCAGTCTGCCCTTCAATTTAACCAGCAGCTCATTCACAGTCCGCATTCCTGCTCAGTCTGAACCCCCCCCCACACACACACACACACACACACACACACACACACACACACACACACTACATCCCGTCATTACCTGGGACCGTCCTCAGTGTCTCAGGATGTTTGTTGCTGCAGCATCAGTTGGTCTTCCTCTGGACGATGAGGTGACGTCTGAGTTCAGATTATCTTCATGGACCATGAACCAGCACACTGTGTTTTAATGGAGATCTGAAGAGGGATTCAAATACTCAGTGACGTGTTTTTCCTCGTGTGTGACTCAGGTTTAGAAACCTCAGAGTCCAGAGGACGAACCAGTTCTCAGGGACCAGCAGGACGTCACAGACTTTATCAGACAGTGACTGTGTTCAGACGTGCACAGACCCTCTGCTGATTGGTGCTGCAGATAGGTGTGTGTGTGTGTGTGTGTGTGTGTGTGTGTGTGTGTGTGTGTGTGTGTGTGTGTGTGTGTGTGTGTGTGTGTGTGTGTGTGTGTGTGTGTGTGTGTGTGTGTCTGTGTGTGTGTGTGTCTGTCTGTGTGTCTGTGTCTGTCCTTCTGTCTGTGTGTGTGTGTGTGTGTGTGTGTGTGTGTGTGTGTGTCTGTCTGTGTGTCTGTGTGTCTGTGTCTGTCCTTCTGTCTGTGTGTGTGTGTGTGTGTGTGTGTGTGTGTGTCAGTGACCAGTTCACCTGATGGAAGAGGAGGTGAAGCAGAAACAACGTGCAGATAGAGGACAGATCAGATCAGATGATCAGCTCAGAGTGAGTCCAGATAACTGATGTGTTCAGATATTCAAACACTCAGAACTCCCTCCGGTCCTGATCCTGTGTCCAGATGTTTGATACAGATCGTTTCATGTTTCCACCCTCTTGGATCAGCTGGTCACAACCCAGCCACATACAGGACTCACAAATATTTTTAAGGACTGATAGAACCTCTCCTTTGTCAAATAAAACCATCTAAAGACGTCTAGAACCACCTCAATGACCACTGGAACATCTGTAAGGACCCAAGGACCGCTTGAATTCCCTTTCCTTACTAAAACATCTTAAAAGAATATAAGAACTACTTAAAGTAAGTACTAGAACTACTTCTTTCACCACAATGACCAGTATAAGAAGCTAGAACCTCCCTAAAACTACTAAAAGGACTGACAGAACCTCATAAACTCACAAAACGTGGGAAATGTACCCATTAACCTCCTAAAGGACCAGAAGAACCTCTTCAGAACTAAAGAACCCCTTTAATGACCTCTAGGATGTCCTAAACAACCACTAGAACCAGCTCAGTTACCAGTAGAACCTTACAGGATCCCCAAAACCTCCCTCAGGTACTTTAAGGACAGCTTGAACCCCCTAAAAGACTGTAAGAACTATATGAAGGACTGATAGAACATAGGAGAGTACCCACAGACCTCCTGAGGGACATTAAGAATCCCCTGAAAGACCACTAGAACCATCTTTCCACAAGAAATTTCTAAGCTTTTTAATGAACACTAGAACGTCCTAAAGGGACAGTAGAACCCCCTCTTTGAGCACAAGAACCTCCAAACAACTGCTAAAACCTCATCAGCGAATAAGGAAACAGAAGATGTGTTAAAAGAGCCAAAAACCTCTTACAGGACCACTAGAACCTCCTAAAGGAACCCTAGAACCTCCTTTGGACTCTGTAATCTACAAATGGGTGAATGAAAGTAAAACCCATCATGCCGTGTGTTAGTAAGGTGTTCGTCATATGCACTCGTTCTCATAGGTGTTCAACCTTTTAAAGGATCTCTAGAACCTCCTCTACAGACCCTGTTCTGCGTTCTGTAAATGTTCTGTGGAGTATTTCACATTAAAAGAAGCTCTCTGTGTTTCAGGGGTCCTCAGGACACATGTTTTGAAGGTGGAGTGTTTCCCGCTGTCCTCAGTTTTCCCTCCGATTATCCCCTCAGTCCTCCGAAGATGAGGTTCACCTGCGACATGTTTCACCCGAACAGTAAGTGCGCATGCTGCTGGTACAGGCTCCGCCCCCTCACCTGCACACCTGGGCTGCAGGTTACTGATTTATGATAATCTAAGACCAACAGAAGCAGGAAGTTGTCACATTTGAGAAGCTGCAGGTGTCAAGTTTTTGGAGGTCACCCTGTCATCAGACACCGACGTTCATGTTTTCATGTGTCAGATGTCATGTGACCATGTTCACCACAGTCAGGTGACATCCACTCACAATAACGACAGAAACCTGCTGAGACACAGTGTGTGACTCCACCGGTCAGAACATGCTGTTAGCGTGTTGTTGGCCTGTCGTTAGCGCACTGTCATTAGCGCTGTGATTAGTGGACGTAGTCTGAGCTGTGATGTCACAGACAGTCTGAGCACGCTCTGTGTTGATTAGAGGGCGGGAGGCTCACTGCTGACCCGTCATCATTATCACCCCACACACACACACACACACACACACACACACACACCAGCACCAGCATGGCCCACAGCTGAACTTCCTGCTGTAACTGTATCACCTGATCCTGCAGCAGGTAAAGATAAAACACATAAAGAAGAAAACACTCTCCAGGTTGAGGTTTGATTCACTGTGAGACATGAATCTTTGTGATGTCATCACCCTGAGACACTCAGCTTCATGTTTACATCCAGTTTTACATATAAATATTTATATATTTATATTATATATATTTATTTATATATATATATATATATATAGTTTACCTGGCACCAGGTGGACCGCCATGAGACCTGGTTTGGTTCTGACTGGGACCCCGCACAACTGGCAACAGGTTGATGGTTTGATTCCCGCTCTAACAGCAGCTGTTGAAGCTGCAGCTGTCAGGGAGCGTGAAGCACCTCCATGACAGGAAGCGCTTATCACACCCTGATAACTGATCCACTGATAATCCCTGTCTCACCTGACAGGTAAACACCTCTGTACCTTTGACAGAGAACAGTCATTGACTCCAGCATCAGACACGTGAGGACCAGGTCACATGATCACATGTCCTCGCTGCAGGGGTCATGTCTCCAGAGACAGAAACTGTCAAATAAAACACCTCAACAAGTGTCTGTGTGTCACTTCAAAATAAGAGTCTTAAAATCTTTTCACAAAGTGTTTCTGCTTAAAACTGAAAACTAAACAAACTCTGACTGTACAGACCTCAGACTGACACTCATGAGTCCTCCTCCTCCTCCTCCTCCTCCTCCTCCTCCTCCTCCTCAGTCTATCCAGATGGGCGGGTGTGTATCTCCATCCTCCACGCTCCAGGTGATGACCCGATGGGATATGAGAGCAGTGCAGAGAGGTGGAGTCCAGTCCAGAGTGTGGAGAAGATCCTGCTCTCTGTGGTCAGCATGCTGGCAGGTACAACACACACCTGTTATCACATGACTCATCAAATAAATATGAATGGTCTGATGATGCTGCTAAAACTCCAGGTTAATGAAAGATGTCTCTCCCCCACCCCCCACAGAGCCTAATGACGAGAGCGGAGCAAATGTCGACGCCTCTAAAATGTGGCGTGAGGACAGAGAGCAGTTTTACAAACTCGCCCAGAAGATCGTACGCAAGTCGCTGGGCCTTTAGAGATGTCATCATCCTGAGACGATGATGTCATCACCCTGACGTTGCCCAGCACTCTGTCTGTGTTTGTCTGTTTCAGAAACAGTACTCCTTTCTTCCTCCGGTACCTTTTCACTGGGATGACAGACACAGCATCCTCCTCGTCACCATGGAAACAACACACACACACACACACACACACACACACACACAGAGTGCTGCTGATGGACAGGTCAATGAACTGATGGACGAGTGGAAGCTGATCAGACGGATGTTTGAGACGTTTCCATCAAAGTTTTAGTCAAATTACTAAAAGTCAACAGAAGAAGTCATGTGACCATACTCACGATGACATCATCACCACACCTGGACACAGCGCTCCAAGATGAAGGGTCACTCATCCTGACCATCAGTATTATCATGTTTATTTCCTGTTGATCGATTGACATTTAATACCAATAATGAAAACTGCTCATCTCCAGATCCCTGATGATGTCATCTCAATGTCACATTTAAAACAACCTGTGTTTGTCCAGACAGGTGCAACAGAACCCCTGAGCAACGTTAGCATCAATAGCATCGTTAGCTTCCTGCTAAAATCTCCTTATCAGACTCATAAACATGGACATGTCCTGCCGCTGTTGAACGAGCCACAAACAAACAAAGTCCCACTGTTGACCAACAATCAGCTGACAGAGCTGAGCTTGGATTGGACAGTTGTTCCACCACAGGGGCGTGGTTTATACTTAGAGACAGGGGAACATCAGACTGACACTGTTGTCATTTGGATACAGTATCTCAGATTTCACCACTGGACAGATGTTTTCAGATGAGCGTTCTGTTTGACCTTTGACCCCAACCAAACGGCTCCAAACAAATCACAGAGGAAACAAAGGGCGACTCCGCCTCCTTCCTCCTTTTGATTCAGATTCAACAACAAGGTCACCGTAAAGTTCCCTCTCAGATCTTATCATTAATCATCACGTCTCGTCTCTCTGAGACACCGATCACAGCCACAACAACCAAACTAATAATCCAACAATTCAACTTTTCAAAGAATCGATTCATAGTTTTGTTTTGAAAATGTCAGAAAACAATAAAAAAAACAACTTCTCAGAGCAAAATCCATTTAAAGATGTAAAACAGAAAAGATGAAGAAACTTCCTGTTGATTCATTGTTTCAGCGCCAACAGGTCGACTGGTGGACGACGCTTTCCTGTCGGTGTGATGATGAAGCTCGTCTCTCTCCCCGTCACTGTCGATACGTTTGGCTTCGATCAGCGGCGCCTCGGCTTCTCTCTGTGGGACTTAATGCACTTTATCTCTTCCCAGAGGACAATGATCTACGACTGTGGTGGAGGAGGAGCTCCGGCTGGTTTTAGTTTTGTAATTATTTTTAAGAAATGAGGCTGGATGTCCTTCGTCTTAAGGACGATGACGTTTTGTTTGAAGAGTTTCTTTTAAAGTGTTTGTTGATTTAAAATGTATTTCATTAAATAAACCAAGGGAAGAGCAACACGAGTGTAACACGTCTTTGTATTCAAACGTTTGGTCAGAGTCTGTATTTTGTTGATTTTTGAAGATGTTAAAAGACATGAATTAATATTCTTCAAGGTTCCTTCTAGACCAAACAGTCCTGCACTAGTCATGTTCAGATTATTATCTGGATCCAGAACAATAACAAACTCAACATCATAAATATTTCAGATTTTTACATCAAGATCGAAACATTATTTCCTGAGAAATTAAAAGTCAAAAAGTGTCTCACAACATTAAGTGATAGGAAATTCCCGGATCTGCCCCTTTAACCAGATTGACACCAAAATGTAATGGGTTCATCACTGGCCCCTCCCCCATCCCTCACCCAAGTTTGGTGCAAATCGGTTCAGTAGTTTTTACGTGATCCAGCTAATAAATAAACAAAACAAACCAACAGGTGAAAACAACTTCCCTGTGGAGGTAATAAACAAAAAATGTAGTTGTCAGGAGGATCATGGGTATTGTAGTATTTACATCCATCACTGAACTGAATGGGGGTGTCAACCAGCAGCTCCTCCCCCCTCACTGCCGTTCACTGTCAGGCGGAGATGAGAGGAATAACAGTGTGATGACCGCAGCAGCTTCCTGTCTGAACCTGCCTCCACATTAAGATGAAAGAGAGACCAGCATCAGTGTGTGTGCAGACAGACAGGCCATTAGTGCTGCTAACGTGGTGTGTTTACACACACACTGTTATTACTGCTCTCTGTGGTTACAACACATTAGCTGCAGCATCACAGAGGAGGGCGTGGCCTCACTGTCGTGCACAGTTTGTCAATAAAGATCCTTCAAAGATAAATGACATGGAGCAGAGAGAGGGTTTAACTGAGTTTTCAAGGAATGCTCCAGTTAAAATGATCAATAATCAAAACAAAACTTGTTTCCTGTTTACTCTTGTCGCAGTGGGTAAACAACGTTAGCAAAGTTTCCAAACCAACCAAGTTACACACACACACACACGCAGACTATTGGCAGACGCTACAATTTACAGATTTTCCCTGAATGCCTCACATGCAGGCCATTGGTAGCTACAGCACACATCTTCAGGGGCCCCACTGCATAGGGTTTATAGTTGTCATTGCAGAATGTGCCAATATGAGAACCCCCCCCCCNCCCCTAACATGACTTTGTGAAAAGGTCAATAAAAGGCGACACAAACAAAAAAACAAAACAACAAATTCATTTGAAAGTTTTCCAGTCCTGTTTGACCAGCTGGAACCAGGTCCAGTTAGCAGAACTCTTCTGAGCTTTGGGCCAGAGTCGGCACCGGTCGGGACTCTGGAGCTACAGCTGCCAGCTGTGCCAGAACAGGGCCACAGTTGGGCCGAGTGTTCACAGTCGGTGAGACACACCTGTATTTATGAGGTTTTTGTTGTGGTTTCCTCTGATAGTTTTTTTTATCGCAGATCATCACTCACACACACACACACACACACACACACACCTGCTGGCTGTGGTAGAAAACGTCTGGTTGAAACAGTGAGTGAGATGTTATCAGCTGTCACCATCACACTGCTACATTCCTCCACACACACACACACACACACGCCACACACACAGACACACACACACACAGACACACACACAGTGTTTGGCTGTTTCTTCTTATCGTTGATCCACAGGAGAAACTTCAGGGTGGAGTTTAATCTCCTCATCAGTGTCGTGTCTCAGCCTGAAGCTGAACTCAGACTGGACTCAGATCCAGGTTTACAAACCAGAGCAGGGACAGGGTCGTCAGTCTCAGCAGGTGGCCGTCTGTGGCACTGTCCACACCTCATACACCTGACAGAGAAGGAAGGTCAATAGATAGATAGATAGATAGATAGATAGATAGATAGATAGATAGATAGATAGAGAGAGAGAGAGGTGTGGTGGTGTTACAGAAAAGGTCTGTGGTCTGTGGGCTCCTTCATGTCTCTGCCTGCTGGCCTGGATCCAGGTTCAGATTTAAACCTGGATTATTGGGTTTTAACTGGTCTCTTCAGATCAGGTCTGAGCTGATCCAGCTCTTCATGTCTGAGTAAACAGCACACGTCTTCAGTCCCGTCGGCAGGTTTCAGTTCTTCTGACAACGCCTGCAAAGCTCCCAGTTCAACCAACTCTCCAACCAGACCCCCCCAGGTCCCCTGGTCCTGTCACTGTCCTTGGATCAGGTCCAGGTCTGGTCCTGCTCTGAGGCAGAACTGAGATCAGTCACTGTCTCCACTCGTCTTTCCTCAGGTGTCTTTGTTTTATCAGTTGAACACCTTGAACCACCTCTGTATACAACAGCTCTGTAAATAAAGACGTGACCCCTCAGGTTTATGTGGTGACCCTCGGGAGGGGCCCGACCCCCAGGTTGGTAATACAGCAGCTGTTTACCTGAGTGAAGCTTCTTCTGGATGAAAAGGTGAAAACAGTTTGTTGATCTGTCACACATGGACACACTCTGTGATGTCATAAACTCACCTGTGCAGCATGTGAAGTGTGTGTGGCACCATGTGAGGAGGGTGGGTCAGACAGGTGGGAGGCGGAGCTCTGCTTCAGCTGGGGAATTCCTCTGTTCTGATCATGAACACACCTGAGAGCAGAGATCAGTGACTTCTTCTTCTCTTTATCTCTCTTCTATCTCTTCACCCTTCTTCTCCTGTTTCATCTCTCAGATCAGAGTCAGGGCCTCATCAAAGCAGGAACATGCTGTTTATCAAACATCTGCGCACACGTCATATTAAATCTCAGCTGGTCCATCACCCTCATTAACATACAGACACGCCCCCAGAGTGCCAAATATGGTCAACACGCCCTCTGAAAATCCTGGATAAAATATCAGAATTGATTTGACATTTACTTCAATGATCTCAGTCTGATCTCAGTCTGATCACAGATCTCAGTCCGATCACAGTCTGATCACAGTCTGATCACAGATCTCAGTCTGATCCTAATCTGATCACAGATCACAGTCTGATCTCAGTCTGATCCTAGTCTGATCACAGATCTCATGCTGATCTCAGTCTGATCACAGTCTGATCACAGACTGATCTCAGTATGATCTCAGTCTGATCGCAGTCTAATCTGTCTGATCGCAGTCTGATCTCAGTCTGATCACAGTCTGATCACAGTCTTATCCTAGTCTGATCACAGATCTCAGTCTGATCTCAGTCTGATCCCAGTCTGATCTCAGTCTGATCTCAGTCTTATCCTAGTCTGATCACAGTCTGATCACAGTCTGATCTCAGTCTGATCACAGTCTGATCTCAGTATGATCTCAGTCTGATCACAGTCTGATCACAGTCTGATCTCAGTATGATCTCAGTCTGATCGCAGTCTAATCTGTCTGATCGCAGTCTGATCTCAGTCTGATCACAGTCTGATCACAGTCTTATCCTAGTCTGATCACAGATCTCAGTCTGATCTCAGTCTGATCCCAGTCTGATCGCAGTCTGATCTCAGTCTAATCTGTCTGATCGCAGTCTGATCTCAGTCTGATCGCAGTCTGATCCCAGTCTGATCGCAGTCTGATCACAGTCTGATCTCAGTCTGATCAAAGTCTGATCACAGTCTGATCTCAGTCTTATCCTAGTCTGATCACAGTCTGATCACAGTCTGATCGCAGTCTGATCCCAGTCTGATCTCAGTCTGATCACAGTCTGATCACAGTCTGATCTCAGTCTTATCCTAGTCTGATCTCAGTCTGATCACAGTCTGATCACAGTCTGATCGCAGTCTAATCTGTCTGATCACAGTCTGATCACAGTCTGATCACAGTCTAATCTGTCTGATCGCAGTCTGATCTCAGTCTGATCCCAGACTGATCTCAGTCTGATACCTCTACTACGTTGAATATTGTTGAAGGTACAGGAATGAGAGGACAGGTGACCGCTGTGCTTCTGATCCAGTGGACTCATTTGATTCAGTGGTTCTGGTTCTGCTGTGGAACCACGAAGAGCTTTAAGTAAAGGACTTGAACACTTCCTCCGCCACTGGTGTGGGTCAGGTGACATCATTAGAGAAAGACAGACTCATAGAGAGGAGGATGGACAGTGGACAAACATTAGACTTTAACATAAGAGACCAACAGTCACTTCCTTTTTCAAACAGTCAGTTTAACCAAAACCTTGATCTTTTCTAAACCTAACCAAGTTGTTTTTGTGCCAAAACACAGGGACTGAAATCGACCAATAAGACGTCTCTTGGCGGTCTTGATGTTATGTAGGAGAGTTAGGGGCCCGAACCTTTACCTCAGCATGTCTCATCTTGTATTCGTCAGTAGTTTACCTGTGCTGTTTCTCCTGGATCAGGTCAGACCTCAGTTTGTGATTTGAGTGTAGAAATCTTCACATTTTGTTTCTGTTTGACTGGAACAAGCTTCAGAGTTTCTGTTCTGTAAGAGGATGAAATGATTTAAAGAGGAGGCAGCCGGCAGCCCCTCTCTCTCTCTCTCTCTCTCTCTCTCTCTCTCTCTCCAGCTCCTCCCAGTCTTTTATATTTAAATGTCGGACAAGTGAGCCCGTCTCACCTGCAGGTAAACTCTCTCTCTCTCTTCACTGAGTCTCACCTGAGCCCGAGGATCACAGCAGCTCTGTCAGAGCGTCCAACCACCAGGAAGAAACCACAGCTGAAAACACAGAGGAGTAAGTGTGAGGGAGGGTGTGGAGGAGTCCAACCATTTACAGAGAGAAAAGAAAACTTCAAGGCTAAAGCAGGACAGGTGGACAACAGGTGGACGATTGCATCTTTATCCAGAATGAGAAAGAACCCTGAAGAAAGATGGACAATCAACACAAAGACTTCAACAGTCCTTCATCTTCAAGAAAATCTGGAGTAACTTTTAGAAAAAAGAAAGAAATGACAAGTAACAAAAAGAACAGGTGAACTGGTTCTTATTCTAGTCTTCAGGGTTTGAAAGGACAAAAGACATTTGGTTTGAAGTGAGGAACAGATGGAGATAACCTCTGTAAGAACTTCTTACTTCAGTTTTCAAAGTCCAGAAAAACAAATAAATGTTTGAGGGAATTAAAGAAGTTTGAAGAAAAACAAACGTCCAAGAAAGAGATGGACGACTTCTCTACAGGAAGTTTAAGACTGACTAACAAAATCCAAAATTTTTAAGAAACTGAAAAATCACGAGTAAAAATGGAGTTTGTGATCCTGCGACTTCTGGAGTATTTAGTCTGAACAAGAAGGACGACCTGAAGAAGACGTGTTTCAGGAGAAGAGGAAATAAAATGTGGTGACAAACACTGAACAACAACCAGACAACTCAAGCTGAGACTGATCCAGGACCACGACCAGATCTGGACCAACCTCTGAAGGCTGGATTGACCTCTGACCTCTGACTCAGGTTTGGTTTTACATAATTAACAAAAAACTAAATGAGTAAATCATCTTCAGATTTTTGTAACTCAGGTTTAGATGGACTCAGGTTACAGAACAAGGACTGGAGGTTCAGGGCGTCTACCATTAACCACCACACCCTCATCTCTGCCCTTGTTTCCTGTCGTCTAGAGCTGCAACAATCCTCTGATTAATTGATTAGTGGAGTGACAGAAAATTACTCTGCAGCTATTTTGATAATCAATAATCTGCTTCAGCCTCTCAGATGATTAATGAAATGAATGAGCAAATAAATCAATAATGAAAATATTGGTAAGTTGCAGCTCCACAGTCAGACAGATGAATGAATACAGTGTGATGGTCCACTGAATGTTTGCCCTGGGTTTTACCTCTCAGGCTACAAATATACACACTCACCTACTTTACTGGTGAAGACCTGCAGACACGACTCAGGGCTGAAAACGTGTTTTCACCTTCAGTCAAACAAGAATAATTTACTATTTAATCATTCTCTTGAAGAGATGAAGAACTGAAAATCCTTCAGAGATCAGACAGGAGAGAAAGAAAGTTCATGTTACTGTTTAGTCTTTTTTTTTCATCTTTTTTAAAAAATTTTGTGGCATTTTTGCCTTTATTGTGATAGTCACAGTGAGAGAGAGACAGGAAGTTCAGGTAGAGAGCGAGAGAGGGGACAACACAAAGCAAAGGGTCGGACTCGAAATCATGACCGCTGTGGTCAGGACTAAACCCATGTGGTACATGCTCTACCAGGTGAGACTCTGAGGCGCCCCCTATTGTTTAGTCTTTATACTACAGTACTGCTACATTATCAATGCAGTAATTCACAAACCTTTCAAATGTATTTATTTATTTGTGTTATATTACCATTATAACTGAAAGCAGTGAGCACTGCCTGTAGACTGCAACTGCGACTGCAGGACCAGAAACAAAGAGAACTTTTAATGTGTTTCTGTAGAAGAAAAAAGGGTCAGGTATCAGTACTGAAGCTGACACATCTTAATCACATGATCCTCCATTTGTCCAATTAGAAATGACATTAAAGATGCTGCAGAATTTAAGACTTTAAACACAAACTTCGAGAAGGTTTCATGATGAGCAGCAGCAGCTCGATCCTGATGTTATCAGTAAAATCTGGTTTTAATGTGAAAGGTTTGAAAAGAGTTTTTGCCTGTGAGTTTTTGTCAAATCCTGATCACAGCTTTGTCTTGTTGATTTTCTTTTTTCTCCACAGACATTTGAATATCGACTGAAGAGAAGAAGAAGAAAAAATCAGAGGTAGCTTATCAGATGCTGTCCTGACGCAGGTGATCTTCCTCAGACCAGCGGGAAAATGACGGTGAGCGTCGCAGGTCGAGAAGCAGACCGGTGAGGGGGAATCAAATCCACACTGTTGGCGGTACACAGGCGTGATGTTGACGTGTCGCTCCCTGCTTCTCACCTGGGTGCTGCTTGCCACCAGAGTCCGAAGCCAAAGACCCTGCACAGGTGAGAGGACAACGGTGTGAGATATTAAATGTCCCAACAAAAAAACTCCACCACTTCCGACACACTGGATCTGTTGTTAGCATCTTCTCCAGAAATGTGTTTCTGGACTTCAGTTTCATCTCTGTGAGTAATGTGTTAGCCTAGCTTAGCACAAAGACTGGAAGGAGGGGGAAACTGTTAGCCTAGCTCTGTCAAAAGAGAAATAAATCCACCTTCAGCAACTCCCAAGTCTGTTGGACTTGCAAGCTGTATTTTGTAAGCGAACAAGCTTGTCACCAATCTATCCTGTAGTCAGCTGGTTATAAGACCCCAGAAGTTAATTCTAAGCTAAATGGACCCAAGCTTAGCAAATTGGACCTAAAACCTAACATTTATATCTCTAACGACAAACTGTTAGCATCCCAAACACATTACCCCCACATGACCAAAAATTTAAAGGAACCCTGGCATTTTGAGATGTTCTCAGTCTCTAGTCCAGGACATATTTAGCTAGCTTAGCACTTTGGAAGCAAAGAGAAACTGTTACCCTAGCTCTACCAAAAGATGGAAAAAAATCCTTCCAACAGCCAAGTCTGTCTGATATAACACGCTTTATGTTAACCCTAACTGAACTTAGAAGCTAACCATAAGCTAACTCTACTGAATCCAGAGGCTAAAACTAAGCTAATTGTACCCAAGCTTAGATTACTGCACTGGTAAGCTACGCTGTCAGGTTAAGCTAATTCTAAAATATAAGGATCTAAAAGCTAACTGGATTTACACCTTAAATCAAACTTTACAAATTGTTGGTGCATGAAACACATGACCTCGAAACCTGATGTGTTTATTGAGCCGGTGGGAAACAGAAAATTAAAAAGGAGCCATTGCAGTTTTAGTAGCAGTTAGCGTTGGAGCTAATTATTGACCAACAACTGCTGGACGCAGTGACGTGAAAGCAGCAGTGAAGTCCAACAACCTTGTGACAGGTTGAATCGCTTCACTGCTTCTTCCCTTCTCTCTGAATCTTTTTGCAGATTCTCATCCACTCACTCTGCTCCTGAGATCAGGTGTTCAGATCAGTCCTCAGTCCATCTCATGGTGTGTTCAGTGTCTCAGACGTTTCTCTGCTGCTTTGTGCCTCGTTGTTTTCTGAGTCTTTGAAATGTGAGATCTGTTTCTGTGCGTGTCGTCCCCTCCCTCTATTCATCCTCCATTCATCCTCCATTGATCCCACTGCAGCAACAAAACAGACGGAGCCTCAGAGGAGCTTAAAGGGGAATTCCAGCTAAAAGCTAACGTTAACCTGCTGCTGTCAGCTGACTCTCAGTTTGCTCTCCTTCTACACTTGGTCTCAGTTTGTCTAAATACCGCATTACCTGTTCTAGATGTCGCAGCACCTGTGTCATCTTCATTCAACGCTGCAAAAACAAACAAAAAATGTTTTTTTTAAATAGCAGTCTTACAATTTTGTCATCACGAAATTCATCACAAATTCAACCAATCCCTGCATTTTATGAGATCCTAAAATGTTGTCAGATATCCTCAAGATATTTCCACAGATTCAGGGTGCTCACATGCAGGTTTAATCTGCTATTTCTCCTCATGTGTGAATGGTAGCCTGTGTTATAAAGATTTACTGTTGTTTACATCGTGTGTGTTTAAAAAGCCGAACTGTTTCCTCCTCAGACCTGCTGCCTCTTGACCTGCTGTCCAGAGCCCTGCCCCGACCAGGACAAGCCCCGCCCACGAAGGTAGGACACAGGTGTGGAAGGAGGAAGGGGCGATAGATGAAAAAAGTTGGGTGGCAGATAAACAGATGATTTGACCAAGCAGGTGCAGATGGTTCAGTCCAGAGGGTCCAGAGGTCTCCGATTGGCTGGTGCCGTGACGACAGCTCTGAGTTTCCCCGCCTCACAAATCTTCACCAACTGTGATTACTTCCCTGCTGAGTTCTCATTGGTGGCCACCATCAAGATCCCGAGACTGAGATGGAAGGTGAACCGGGAGAACCGAGTAGAACCAGGTCTGGTCCGATGTGGTCTGGTCTGTTCTAACTTGTTCTTCTCTGTTCCAGAAGAATGAGTACATCTTCTCCGTGGTGGAGGACCGGTCTGAATCGCTGTTGCTGGGGTTACGTGTCTCTGAGAACCGCCTCCACTTCTTGACCACGCCTCCTGGTGCTGGTGGGCGGAGCCGGCTGAGCTTTATGGATGTGGGACTGGACGATAACCGCTGGCACACCGTGGTGCTGGCCATCACTGGACTGTATGCCACACTGACCGTCGACTGTGGCCTTCCTCTGGAGCTGTGAGTCACCGTCGGACCAGTTCAGTCCAGTTCAGTCCTCAGTAGTTCAACCATGTTTATTTTATTTTAGCCTTATTTTATTCAGCCTTGTTCACAGTAACTCACCTGGTTCAGTCTCCTCTAGTTTGTTCTGGTCGGTAATGGCTCAGGATCAGTGCCAAAGCTAAGACTCCTGAGAGACCAGCTTCAGTGCTACATGCTCAGACTGGTGTGTGAACTGGTTTCCTGTCTCCCAGTAAACAGGTCCAGCCCTTCCCCAGCACTCTGAACACCAGAGGGGCCCGGTTCTTCATCGGCAGCAGGAGGAGGTGGAGGGGCCGTTTCTCAGTGAGTCTGTGATCCGGATCAGGACTTGAGTCAGCTGAGACCTTCAGGGTCCTGCTGTCCTCTGACTGTTTACCTCCCAGTTATCCCAGTCTGCTTCACACTGGTCTGTCTGTGTTCAGGGATTACTTCGTCAGCTGGTTCTACTTCCTGGCTCCGATGCCACGCCCAGACTGTGTCCGTCCTCTGAGCCCAGTCTGGCCGAGCTGTCTGTCCCCCAGGTCCTAAAGTCCACCCCACTCCAGCCAGACCACCACGGACCAGTTTACCCATATGGTGAGGAGAGGAGGAGCTTTCTCTAAACAAAATGCCATCAAACACCATGGCAACAGACACTAATAAACATGTCTGAACATTTCCCGCCTTTTCTTTAAAACCACTTTCCACTGAAAACCTCAGGTCTGTGGATGAGGTCAGAGGTCAGAGGTGGTCCTCCATTCAGAGTCCAAACTTAGTTAGACCTGAACACACAGACGTTTGTGTGTGTGTGTGTGTGTGTGTATGTGTGTGTGTGTGTTTGGACTGTAAACCTCAGGTTGTGATGGTTTCAGTGATTCAGTAACATGAGCCTGTAAATGACTGACAGGATGTAAGAGTTGCTTCCTGCTTCTGTGTGTGATTGACAGGCCTTTACAGATACTGGTCTAATGTGTGTGTGTGTGTGTCTGTGTGTGTAGCCGGCGGTAGGATTGACAGTCAAGGTGTATCCTGCTGTTTGATGTGTGTTGCCATGACAACAGTGTAAGGTCAAACAGGGAACATCATACAGGTCACAATATTTCACTGCATAAACTTTTCTTACAGTTTGAGCAGAGATGGGTTCAGGAAGGGTTTAAGCTAGCTTAGCATTAAGACTGAATACAAGGGGGAAATGTTAGCCGAGCTCCATCAAGCTCAAACTCTACTCGACTAAACGTCCTGGTGGAGTAAAACTTTAGATTCTTGTGAAAATATTAAATACAGTTGGTGATTTCACACAAGCTGAATTCACCAAAACAACAAACTGTTTGAATAAAAATGTGCCAACTCTTATTCAGTAACATCTGATTCAATGGATATGCTAAGAAGAAATTAAATTGCCAGATTTGACAGGGCGTTCTGGTGGATTTGAAAACAGAATGAGAAACAAGAGACTTTGTTTGTTTTGAAGAGGACGACAGAGGACAAATGAGACTTTCCATAAACGATTGAGTGTATTTTAAACATTAGCTTGTGCGCTGCCTGAGGCTTAGAGAGGTAGTTTGTCTAGATGAGCCCTTCAGCCAGTTCTGACTCTGTATGACTCACAGTTCATATAAACCTGTGTCAGGTGAACAGTCTGAGGTGTGTTTGATTTATATCCCTGCTCACAGCTGAATCCACTGCAGAAACAATGAAGCTGACTTCAGACTTTTCATTTCTTCATCTGAAGACTCTGAATGTTTCTACTTCCAGGGAAATTGTATTTCGATGATGAGATGTAAGAAACTTTGAGACCAATCTCGCCCAACCTTTCTGCCATGACTCATAAATGAAGTCTGAAGGAAAGAGAAAACATTTAATGAGCTGTCAGATTTTAAAGCTGAATAATTATCTGAAATATCTGAATATCTTTCAACACCCAAAGAGACAAAACCATTCCTGCAATTCACAAGAAAAAACACTCCTACCTACCACTGTAAGCAGGAAACTAGCAGCTTCCATTTTAGCATTTTGGCATTCTTTTGGTTTGTCGTTGTAAAAACAGCAGGTAGTTAGTTGTTGCTGTTTGACCGCTCACCTGTGTCACACAGCTCTCTCTCTCTGAGGAGATTAAAGAGCAATTTAACAACCCTTTTAACTTGGACACATCCCCTTCACAAATTCAGAAAAAGCCCTCTGAACCTGACGCACAACACCGCACCGACAATCCACAGCAACCATAAACAAGCTTTGGTCATGGCACTGACTTTCATGCATCACAAAGTTTGGGAAATGTCATGTCCCAAGTAGCAAAATAAATCCGGCCCATACTTGGACCCCATGCTTGTTTTCTTCTGGTTCAGTAAACACCCGGTTCCATGGCCCGAATCTGGTCCAGATACAGCATGACTGTCAGATGCTTCTTTCACATCTGGACCAATTCTGGCACTCACAAAGAAAATCAGTCGGACTTTGCCCAGATGTAGAAGTATAGGGGCCAGACTCGGGCCAACGACCAAGGCTATCTGAGGTTGGTTGGTTTGACGACATGTCTCAGTCACAATGTGAAAATTTGAATTTTGCCATATGTTGTTTTTGGTGCGTAAAGCTCCAGATAAGCTGCCGGTGGACGAATCTCAGTGAGATCTGGGACCAGTGTTTTGGATGGATGACCACAGATTTACAGATTTTTAACTTACATCTCCATCTGACACTGACGGACAGATGGAGGTTCAGAGCCGTTTCTTGCCAGTTGTTGGAACATAACATTAACTATGTTGTCATACTTGCTCAGTTCAGTTCAGGTGAGAGGTTTTGATTGTCCTGATGTTGAAGTACAGTTGTGTATCTTCGGGGTGAATCAGAAGTTAAATCTCATTAGCAGCCGCTCTGTCTCTGCCCTCTCCCTCAGGTGATGCTGACTGATGTGTAATGATAGACTCATCTCCTTCTGTCTGCTCGTAGTGACGTGTGGTTGAAGGAGCGACCTTCATTACTCTTGCCTCATTAACTCAGAGCTGTCAGTTCACCTCTCTCTGTCATCCACACTCTCAGATACAGTTACTGTGTCAATCCAGCTGCTGAAATGACGAGTAATAAAAGGTCTGTCACTGTGGGAGTATTGTTCCTACAGGAGAGGGACTTTCCGTCAGAGTTAATGATGCATCACTGTCACTGCACACAGTGTCTGCAGTGGTGGAGGAAACTTCTACTTCACCACAGCTCAGAGTGAAATATTGTAGTTACACTGACTCATCTAACAGCTCACAGCTGTTCAGATTCAACCCTCCACAGAGCTCATGAAGACTGGTTGTTGGTTTTTGTGATTGTCTTTTAGAGGCAGAAGCCAGAGTGACTCTGGGAAATGCTCCTCCATGTTCGAGAGCAGAACAGGGCCAGCTGTGGTTCAACGCTCAGAGGAAAGGCCTGTTCATCTGTGACACACTCACGTGGAGGACGCTGCTGCAGAGTGAGTCTGAGAGTCCATCAAACAAATTCCACATACTCAATATTTACGTTGTAATATTTAGACATTGTTGTGTTGTGAATTTTCTATGACAACAATAAGAAAGTTGTGATTTTACAGGAAAATGTAAAAAAAAAACATTACATTACATTACAACAATGAAGTACTGTTTTTCTGAGAAAAGTCATATTGTGAGATAGTTATTATGAGAAAATCTAAGAAAATATAATATAAAAACATAATTTTTTTGAGAAAATCTATCATGAGATAGAGGTGTCATTTAGAGTTAATTATAAGTCACAATTCATGATGAAGTTATATGAGGGGTGATGATGAAATTTTATGAGAAAAAGTCGTTTCATGAGTTCAAGTCATAATTATATAAGAAAACCTGCTATTTAAAAAAAAGTTATCATGAGATAAAGTTGTAGTTTTATTATAAGACACTAGCACTAATATCCAGATACTTAATTTTGTTCAAAACACATAAGAGATATTGGTAATAATATAACATACTATTACCAGTAATATGCCAGCTGTGGGCTGAGTGGGGTTCAGAGATTTCTGATGTAAAAACCAGATGTTTATCTGTCCCCTATGATTAAATACTGGACCGCACCTCTGTCACTTGTTTGTGTCTCATGTGACTGAAGACAAGGAGCGTCTGGATTACATAGAGAACTACCAGGACCTGTACACCAGCTCAGAAACCTTTGACGTCGAGGTCTTCTCCATTCCTTGTGAAGGCTTGTTCTTGGCTGCAGCCAACAGGTACTGAAACACCTCTGGGAAATATATCTCATGTCAGGCAAGTGTCCTCTGTGTCTCCATGGTAACCTTCACGTCTCCTCCGGCAGGGACTCTGTGTCCGGTTCAGGTATCTACAAATGGAGAAACGAGACGTTCCAGCTGTACCAGAACATCAGCACTCAGGAGGCTCGAGCCTGGAAACACTTCACCATTGATGACAAGGTGAGAGCTGCATCACGAGGTGAGAGCTGCTCCACAAGGTGAGAGCTGCATCACAAGGTGAGAGCTGCTCCACGAGGTGAGAGCTGCTCCACAAGGTGAGAGCTGCATCACAAGGTGAGAGCTGCTCCACAAGGTGAGAGCTGCATCACAAGGTGAGAGCTGCTCCACAAGGTGAGAGCTGCATCACAAGGTGAGAGCTGCATCACGAGGTGAGAGCTGCATCACGAGGTGAGAGCTGCATCACGAGGTGAGAGCTGCATCATGTGGTTAGAGAAAAAAAATGTGTCTACATGTGTTATAGTTTTATGAACTGATTACTTTTAGTCTAATTCAATGATCTGTCGAATCACAAACATCTCTCCGATAGTCCCCAGCACCATTTCAAAATGAAGATTTACTTAAAGTGAATAGCTGCAATAAAAATGTAGAGTGGAAACATATAGAACTCACTCACCTCTGTGACTTCAGAGACATCAGAGCTCAACACCTTGAATTTGAAGAGTTCCCTCAGGCATCTTTACCAATAAATAACAGATATTTATTTAGTAAACTTTGTACAGCCTCATTCCCTATGATCCTCAAGTAGTGCTTGGATCACATAACAACATGCAAAGAGCTTAGCTTAGTTACAAGAGCTCATTTTATTTGTAAGAACCAGGGCTACTGATGTGTTGATTGACAGCAGGATAGACCTAGATCTTTTTGTGTTGAAGCCAACTTGACTCTTCATCAACCATTTTATTTAAAAAAGGATTGGAACCCCGTCTCAGTTGTCTGGAGGTGGGGGGGTTGATTTTTAACACCAGCCTTGCTTCCACTGTTACAGCTGTTTCTGACCTCCAGTTGACCTCTGATCATGTGACCTCTGGCCTGTGGTTGACTCAGGATGAACAGTAGATACAGTGTGTTCACTCAGAGAGAGGAGTGGCAGCGAAAAGAAAGAGAGAACAAACAAAGCAGCAGCTGTTTGAACTCACCTGTTGACCTTGTATTGGTCTTGTTTGTAGAGTATGGGAAGTTCACACACGAACAGGTGTTAAAATAAAGCTCTGCAGGTATTCAGTGTTATACAGAAGAGAGGCTGTCAAAGGTAAACCCTGTTAGAAAGACCACTAAAAACAGAGAAGCATCCTGACTTCCAAAAGAGTTGAATTCAAAGTTGGAATAATGTTCCAGTTGATCTCAAAGCTGTTGGATTGTTTCCCCACACTAAACTGGAAAACCACTTCTTTATGAACCTTTGAGCATGAAGACAAAGTCCTGTTGAAACAGGAGAGAGAAAAACACAAACAGAAACAGGTATCCACATATACAGTTAGTGTCCAAAGGTATATGGATAAAACATGAACTAGTTGTGTTGAGTGCTATGTCATGTTTTTCCTGCCTCAGATTTTCCTGGTGGTGGCGAACTCCAGGGAGGCGGAGCCTGAGCTGTCTGTCATCTATAGCTGGAATCCGCAGTGGCGGCGTTTCCTTCGTTATCAGACTCTGGAGACTCATGGCGCTCTGGACTGGGAGGCCTTCCAAATCCACAACCACAGCTTTCTGGTTGTAGCAAATCACAGACGAGGTACAGGACATAATTTAAATAGGAATGAATGACACAATTCTTTGGGTGGGTCAACATGTCTGAGGGTCAGGACAGAGCGTCGATGGGGGACGGCCGACTCAGGGCCTGATGAAGGCAACAGCAGGAACAGCTGATAGAACCAGACAAACAGTTACAAGGTTAAATGAGGGCTCTTCCTGAACTGTGGAGATTTCTGGAGATACGTGGTTTCCTCCTGAAGATATGAGCTTTCTGAACAGTGGAGAGAGCTCGTATCTCCTCATCAGCTGTGTGAAAACTTGTATGTTCGTCTGTCTGTGAAATCAGAGTTCATGGAACCATTAACATCAAACACACCTACACCTGCTCTGAAGTGTGTGTGTGTGTGTGTGTGTGTGTGTGTGTGTGTGTGTGTGTGTTTCCTGTGAAGATAAAACACACTCATTGATCTGAGCTGAAAAGAAGGAAAGATTGTTTATGATCTGACCATTAAGAGAGAGAGAGAAAGAAAGAGAGAGACACAGCTGATGCAGGTGTACTGTGTGTACACGCACACACACACACACACACACACACACACACACACACACACACACACACACAGTCTCTTTGTACTCTCATGTGTAGATACACATGAACACAGAATACAGAACATAGAACATAGAACACAGAACACAGAACATAGAACATAGAACACAGGTCTCATTGATTTTAGACATTTTATTGTGGGAAAGTTACAGATTGTAACTTGACGAAGAAGAACCCGTTTGTTCCTGCCGCTGTAACAAACAAAGGTTCTCGTTATAACAGAGGTGATGGACGGGGGCTTGGGGGGGTTACTGTTGTCTTCTTCTTCAGCTGTTTTAGATTGTGACAGTGTCCCTGTGTGTCCTCAGCCAAAGACTCCAACCACAACATCCACAGTGTGATCTACAGGTGGAACCAGGACACTAAGGTAAGGACATATCCCGTTCTGTCCTCTCTTGTTGTGTCCTCCTGTCCTCTCTCCTGTCCTCTCTCATGCTGTCCCTGTCTCTTTGTTTCCTGTCCTGGTCTGTCCTCTTTGTTCTGACCTCTCCTGTCCCTCCTCTCGTCCCTTCAGATGTTCGAGGTGAACCAGACTCTGTCCACGTCTGGCGCATATGACTGGGAGTTCTTCACCGTCGGACCGTACCACTTCCTGGTGGTTGCCAACACCTTCGACGGTCAGACCACCAGCATCAGCTCCGCCGTCTACATTTGGTTGGACGGACGTTTCCAGACCTTCCAGAACATCCCGGTCAGTGTCTGTCATCTTCATGTGGTAGATCAGGTCAGGGTTGGTCAACATCTGGTTCCAGGACTTTGTATGTGACGTTCAGATCATGTGACTTGTTGTTACGTCTATTTAGGATTTGAAAATGTCCGACTCTGACGCCCTCTAGTGCTGAGTTCCTGTGGGACATGAAAACCACATCGACTGAACCACAAACAGAAACGAGACGTTAAAATAAAACATTTATCAAAGAAAAATAAATACAGTTGTTTTTAAGACGTTAAATCTCTAAGAGCTTTTGTTGCTATCAATAAAAGATCTTTTATGTAATTATGAGTGTTTGTTATAAAATATAAATCTTATAATTGTGATTTTTTTGTACTTTTGAGATCATTTTTATCCAAATTATGACACAAGACTCATAATTAAGAGATATTGTTTTTTTTAATCAGAATTATGTTTTAAGTAGTTTTTAAAAGTTGCTTTTAAAAATGCAATTTTTTTTCATAATTACTGTTTGTTGTAATTATAATAACCTTGATATCTTCTTTATTGTAGTTATGATATCTTTTTAATGTTATGATGAAATATGGTCTTATTTTAATAATTAGATCTTTTTATTTTAATTATGAGCTTTTTATCATAATTTCAGATCTGCTTATGTAAAACTATATAAATATATAAACTATAACTACATTTTCTCCTAATTGTGAGATTATCTTTGTTATTCTAGTTATTGTAATTATGAAATATGAATCTTCAGATCACAGCAGATTTTTTATTCTAATAATTAATAATAATTCTAGTTTATTCTAATATTAAACTCCTGATTAGAGAAAAACTGTTTGAACTGAACAACTACAAACTCTTTGTTTTGTTGTTCTTCACAGAAACACATGAAAAACAAAAAAACGTGGCACTAATTTTAAAACCTTCTGTCTTGATGGGACGTTTTATAGATTAAATTTCTGTAGTGCCCCCCTCAGGACAAACGTAGCATCTCCACTCTGACAGCAGACAGATCAGCTGTTGTTTGTTCTTCTTCTCCTGTTTGATCCAGTGTACCTGTACAGGTGAGTTCAGGGCAGACAGGCATGATGACAGTAATCACAGTGAATCAGACGCTAACAACAGAACGCCATGACGACATCAACCACTAATCACACACAGGTAAAAATAACCTGCTGACTCACAGCAGCAGGAAACTGAGTTCATCTGAAGGAGTCAGTAAGAATCTCCTGATACTCAGATTTAATGTATGAACAAATATTGACTTTCCATAAATGAAATATACAGCAATCAGCCATAATATTGATCACTGACAGGTGGAGTCAATAACATTGATAATTGAGCATCTCCAAACCTGCAGGTCCTGAACAATGTCTTTATTGGATTTTCATATTATTTTACAGCCATTAGCAGAATTATGCAACATATGACACAATATACAGCCCCACTACTACTGACACACATGTCCTTGAACACAACACACCTAAACTTAAAAACTCAACCCACATGCGACACCTTGACCTTTAGACGAGCTCTTTGCCCATTAACAGGATGAGGGGAACAGTGGCCTTGTCTATATATTTACTCCTGGTGATGCACTAAATGTCCCAGGAGAAACTCAAGACTGAATGAAGGGCCAACTAATACCTTCAACTCCACTTTTTAGTATTCAAAACGATAAACCATTTAATCCTCTGTTGCTTTCACAACAGACCTAAGGTTCAGTCTCTCCAGGGTTTTACAAGATGAAAGCAGATCCGTTTTTCCAGAGTTGGAAAAAAGTTTTGCTTTTGTGAAAAAATGACCATCAGCTTTGATGTCCTGTCTCTTTTTCTCTAGTTCTGTCCATCATGTCTTGTCTCAGCATCCCGGCTGTTTGGACTTAGACTTAGTTAATGTCTTGACTCTGACTTGTCTCGACTGAAGATCTGGACTTGGACTAATCTGGGACTCAGCTGTTGGTCTTGACTCCAGACCTGATCATTTTAACAAAACAAACCATGAAACACAAAGAAAGAGAAACTTGACTTTCTGAACCTCATGATTTTCCTCAGTGGACCAAACCGGACCCGTCAGACCTGCAGCAGGTCTCAGGTGTTTACTGCTGCTTCACTGACTCCTGTAATAAGTGTGAAGCAGGACGTCCTGCAGTAAAAAGGTCAAAGAGCCATAAAACATTAATATGATGACAGACGTTCGCATGAAAGCAGATTCATGAAAATGTGTTTTTTCATTTCATCTCTTCAGTTCATTCATGAAGGAAACGAAAGCCTCCAATTAGAACGCAGGAAACCAGAGGAGTGTAATTAATGTGTGTGTGTGTGTGAGTGTGTGTGTGTGTGTGTGTGAGGGGGTTTCCAGCTGCAGACAGCTGTTTGGACTCGTCTGTCAGGGCGGATCATCTGACTGAAGAAAGACTTTTATTGGATTTTAAAACCACAGAAAACGTTAAAGCTTCATGAACCTTTAATTTGACGAAGTCTCAGATCAGCAGCAGACTGTTGACACCACGTGGGCCAGGTCTACAGACACACCTTACACTGGTTCACAGGTTCGGACCAGAGGCTGGTGCCCTCTAGAGGCAGCACAAGTCATTACATCTGGAACAAACACACCGATGTCTGAGTGAATTTAGAGACTGTAGATTTTTAAAGAGTAATAATCCTGTGTGAAATGTTAAAACTAATGATCAAATGTTGTATTTTAGAGGAAGAGTCCGTCAGTGAACCGTCTCCTCTGAGACATTTTTGTGATGTTTAGTGAATATTTTATTTTTTCATGTTTAATGTAAATTTACAAATTAAATTGTCTTTTCTGTAAATTCTACAAGTCTAAGTATTTTCCATGTAACATAAAGCACAGCTGAGAGCTGACATGTGATGATGATATTCAACCAGTCTTTAGTCGATCTTGATGCAGCACACCTGCCCAAAGTGACAAAAGGTGTTGGACTCAAACCTCATTTATCACCATCAGAAAAGAGATCTCAGACCCTAATGATCCCAGACGACTTCTCTTGGTTCATGACATTTGTATAATGAGCATGAAGACGTCGAGTCTGTGATTAAAGCTCATTTTTATCATGGAAGAGAAACAGTGACGAGCTGCAGCTTCAGTGTCGAATCTTGATACTATGATCAAGTGTCTTTCATTATTTATCAAATTTAAGGACCAAAATAAACTGTGTTTTTACTGCAAAAAACATGTGGCTCACCTGGTTACTGGTCTGACCAGTAGCTGCTGATTTCACTGTGGGCCAAGAGGCTTTACTTTAACTGTTTTCATCATTGATCAATCTGATGATCATTTTGTTGATTAGTCGATTAATTATTTGGTTTTGAAAGTAAAAAAAAATCCCGTCATCATCTTTATCTTCATCTTTAAAATGTAATGAGTAATATTTAGTTTCATATACAACAAAGAGAAACTTCTTTCTGGAACCTGATCGGTTTTTGCTTAAAAACCTTATTGAAACGATTAATCGATTATCAAAGTAGCTGCTGCTTCATTTTGTTTTAATGAATGAACTGATTTCTATATTTTTAAAAGGTTATGTTACCTTGGTAACAGTCCTGTCCTCTTTCCTCAGACGGTGGGAGCGACTGATTGGGAGGCATTTCAGATTGGCGACAGGTTTTTCCTCGCTGTTGCCAACAGTCAGAGGGTCTCAGACCACGGCCCAAGTCCCTACAGCATCAACTCCACCGTGTATGAGCTGAGTACGCTCACACAAACCTTCATCCGCTTCCAGGACATCCTCACACACAGGTGACCCACCCACCCACCACACCGGGGGGGTTAGGTAGACGGGTTTCACTGTGAATGTCCAGATCTGAACTGTTGTGGTTGTGGTTGTTGTGGTGTTCAGTGCGGTGGACTGGGAGTTCTTCACCATTGGAGACGAGAAGTTCTTGGTGGTGGCCAACTCTTACGACGGCACCTCGTACTCTCTGAACAGCATGGTCTACAGGTCGGTACTTCCTGTCCAGGGTCGCAGGTTTGACTCTGTATCTCCAGGTTTTCATCTCTTTATGTTTTCATATTTTCAGGTGGCAGGGCTACGAGGGTTTTGTCCCGGTCCACAGTCTGCCAACGTTCGGCTGCAGAGACTGGGAACACTTCAGCACTGATGAAGGCTCCTTCCTCATCTACTCCAGCGCCACCTCCAGGCTCAGCAAGGTCTTTAAACTCAAGACCTACTGAGCTAAATCCACCTCAGACTCTCTGACTGAAAAACCTGCGAAAACACTCAGCGGAGAGTTTGACTTTAAAGCCTTAAAACTGTTGACGTCCATGTTTCTCCAGAATTGAGTCTTCAGAGTTAAATCCTGAGATTCTGTTTCTAGCTCCAACCTCTTTAGCTCTCTACAACCTGGAAATGAATTATTATCAACTTGATTTATTTATGAAGCACTTTTCTTTAACTGAGTTTATAAAAAGGTCAAGTCATGTGAAGCTCTGCTGATAAGGACAGCACCCTCCAGTGGACAAAGACAAACATGTTAATGAGAGACAACCAGAGGAGGATCGTTGTCTTGGTGGGACTGGACTTCAGCACAAAGTCCAATGTGGTGCTACTCTCTCATTCAGGTTCACAGCAAAACCTGCTGAAGGTTGGGTTTGTAATAAAGTGTCAAGTGAAGCTGTGTGTCCTCAAGGTCTTCAGTGTCTTCAAGGTCTTCAGTGTCTTCAAGGTCTTCAATGACTTCAAGGTCTTCAAGGTCTTCAGTGTCTTCAAGGTCTTCAAGTTCTTCAAGGTCTTCAATGTCTTCAATGACTTCAAGGTCTTCAATGTCTTCAATGTCTTCACGGTCTTCAGTGTCTTCAATGTCTTCAAGGTCTTCAATGTCTTCAAGGTCTTCAAGTTCTTCAAGGTATTCAATGTCTTCAATGACTTCAAGGTCTTCAATGTCTTCAGGGTCTTCAGTGTCTTCAAGGTCTTCAGTGTCTTCAAGGTCTTCAATATCTTCAATGTCTTCAAGTTCTTCAAGGTCTTTAATGACTTCAAGGTCTTCAATGTCTTCAAGGTCTTCAGTGTCTTCAAGGTCTTCAGTGTCTTCAATGACTTCCAGGTCTTCAATGTCTTCAAGGTCTTCAATGTCTTCAATGTCATCAAGGTCTTCAATGTCTTCAGTGTCCTCAAGGTCTTCAATGTCTTCACGGTCTTCAGTCTCTTCAAGGTCTTCAATGTCCCGATAGGTTTATAGATAACCAGACAGCTTCTCCAGGAGGTCTTCCTGCACTCAACTCCTGATGAGCAGTTTACTCTCTGACTGAGGACCTGGAGGACCTGGAGGACCTGGAGGACCTGGTGGACCTGGAGGACCTGGAGGACCTGGAGGACCCGGAGGACCTGGAGGACCTGGTGGATGTTGACTCTCGGATCATAAGCTATGTCAGCTTCCTGTGTTTTGGACCCTCTTACTCTCTGTCCTGATGGTTGCTTGATGAATCAGTCAGACACTTTTAAGTTACTTCACTCAGCGGCTTCTTTGAAATTAATTGATTTAATTCCGAGATTCTGTGACCACGTCCTCAGAGCGGGATATTTTCAAAGTAAGAGTAGACTTTACTTTGAAGGCCACAGTTTCCCTCTAAAGATTTATTTAAAGTTTGAAAGCTGAAGAAATGTTTACAGATGTGAGTAAGCTCTGATGAGAAACAGACCAGCTGATGAAAATGATTCAAACTGTTCAGATGAATTAAAGCAGAAAAACATTTATATTTAATTCAACATTTATCAGTAAAATGAAAGAAAAGCTTTTTTAATTTCTGTGGCAGCAACGGGTCGACTGCTTCTGTTAAAGCTGTACAAGAAGCTGACTCAGTGTGTGTGTGTGTGTGTGTGTGTGTGTGATGTGTGTTAAACTGCAGCTACAGTCAGACTGAACACAAACACACTTTAAAACCAGGTGATGATTTGATCTCAGAGATGTCTTTATTTCACAGACACACTGGATGTTTGTATTACATGATGTCTGTGTTAAAACACAGCGAATAAAACACACATCTACAGATGTAAGTATTTCTGTTGAATCTTTATTGAAGGTGCAGTGACGTCAGGAATAAAAACGTTGGATCATGTTTGAATATTTATTCATTTCCTGTTGGTTTTATTTTGTTATAGTCGTTATTGTTGATCCTTTCTATATAAATGTTGATGATAAATGTAAATCTAGCTGCATGTAAAACAGAGAAAAGTAGGAGGAGGGGTTTTGTTTTGGGGGTTTAATTTTGTTTGTTTTATTATTTGCCACATCCTGGTTTGTCTGTGCTCCTCCAGTTAACTGTATATGATGGAAAAAGACATAAAATAAATATCAACAGACTCTGGTTTCTTATGTCACCCACATCAGTTTACAACAAAGTGAATAAACTTCTGTACAACATCACTAAAGTGTTAAATCCTTAAATTCAAATGATCTCAGAATAATATTACATATCAATAATATATATTATATTTAAATTGGACTGTTTAACTGAAAACAAACTTGATCTATAGATTTAAAATAACAGACTCCACAGTTCAACCTCAGCAACAACACTGATCACATATGATTTCCAGTGCAGGCTAATTACATAAACAAAGTTATAAAGAACGTGTGAGCTCAGATTCTTCAGTCCTGCTCTGGATCATGACTCCACATGAAGAACTGACCTGAACCAGGAAGAAACCAGACTGAGAGACTTCATGAGGATGGAGAGGAACCAGGAGAATCAGCAGACACATGAGCTGAAACACAGTTAAATACAAACTTTTCATTATAGTTTATTTACTTTATTTGTTTTTAATAAGCTTCATTCTTTTTTTTTCGTTTTAATTACTTAACAATTTTGTGATACTGAGTGGGTTGTGGACTCAGGTCTGTTGTGTACTGTAGTTTATCATTGTTCATGTGTGTTGTGACCTTATATAAATAAAAACTTATAAAGACAAACAAACTAAATGAAGTGTATTTGTGATGGTGAAATTACAGTTTTTAGCTTTTTATTCTCTATCCTTTGTTAAAGCAAAACACAGTTTTTTCCAGTTAATATAAATATTTTTTTATTTTATTTATTTTTTATTCTATTCATTTATTTTTTAAATTATGTTTAATATTATTAATTACAGTTATTATATTTGGTTATGTTTTCTTTGTTTATTTTATATTTTATTTATTTTTATTTATTTTTATCTTATCAGTTCAGTTTTATTCATTGATTAATTAAGGTTAATTTTTTATTGTATTAATTTAGTATTTTCTTCATGTTTAATGTTGATTAATTAAAGTTCATGTGAACACCTCCTACCGCCAGGTGTCGCTCTGTGGATTTAACGCCGGTAGTTTCCGGCGGTGTTTTTTGGGATCATTTCCGGGTTGAAAGGTCCCGGGACCCGGTTTGAATCTTCGGAGGTCTCCGGTGGTGTTTTTCGGTGTGAACGGAGCGGCCGGCGGATCGTCGGCTCTGAACGTGTTCGGACGTGTTTACCTGTGGCGGTGAGATCAAAGCTCGTGCTGCGGCTTCAGGTAAAAACTTTATTCGTGTCGGTTTCCTGTGTTAGCATGCTAACAGGCTAGCCGGTGTTTACAGTTAAACCGGCCGATACCGTTAATTAACGCCGCTACCGTTAATTAAAACCGGTTCATAACGTCTGACTGGATCAATCAGAAGCCGGTTAGAACCGGTTCAGACCGTGTTCAGACCCGTGTGTTCAGGATTAATGATCACACTCCAACAGGTTGTTCACCTGTACGCTACACCTGGTCACAGACACTTTACATGTGTCAGCGTCCTCAGGTTAAATAAAAATCAAATATAATATAAAAAGTGAAAGTTAAGAAGACTGAAATCACATTCAGATAAAAGCAGAAACAATAGAAACAACTGAGCGAGCAGTAATAACAACATTACAGGTCACAGGAAAGAAAATGAATCAATAAAAAATAAAAAAAACGAAGGAAAAAAATAAAATTAATAAACGACAAATATGATAAAATAAGCATAAAGGGACAAAACAAGTGGTCAGTCATGTATTAAAGTGCATATTCATATAAATGTTGGACTTTTTCAATATATCTGTATTTGACATAGTTTATATAATATTTCATTTAAATAGTCGTCAAATAAAAGTGAAACACATAAAGTATTTTGCTAAAAGTATTAAATTATTATTGGTCCAGATGAAAAGTAAATAAAAAGTGACAGAAAATAAAAGTCATGAGAGAAAAAGACGTTTTGAACCAAACATTTCTAAAATTAAATTTGGAATTTTAATTGCTTATTCTAATTATTTGATTGTGCTGTGATCAGTCCTCCTGTCCATTCTGTACAGGTGTCCACCTGTTGCCATGGAGCCGGAGCTGCTGATTGGCTGGCAGCAGGAGAAGGCGGAGCTTAAACAGGAGGTGGGTCGTCTGCAGGACGAGCTGGCAGAGAGTCGAGCAGAAAGAGAGGAGCTGGAGTCCAGGAGCAGAGCTCTGAATGACAGGGTGAGGAGGGGAAGGAGGAGGTCATGTGATCATCAGGGTGAATCAAAGCTTTAATCCTCCCTCTCTCTCCAGCTGTGCCAGTCAGTGTGTCCCTCGCTCGCCCTCTCTCTGCATGCAGAGGGTGAGCAGAGAGAGTGGAGGAGGAAGGTGAGGGAGGGGAGAGAGAGGGAGGCCAGACAGGCCCTGCTCATCCACCGGCTACAGAACAAGGTGAGAGTCCAGGACCGAGGGTCCCAGTGTAGTGCTGATGAAGTAATGTGCAGGTACTGCAGTAACTAGTGTTGTTTTTGACGGCCTGTTTTAATTTTAGTTTTAGTCTAGTCTTTGTGTCAAGCTGTCGTTTTAGTTTTTATTAGTTTTAGTCATGTTCATACTCTTTTTAGTCTAGTCAAGTTTTAGTCGACTAAAAGTCTGAGCATTTTAGTCAGAATCATCCATGACTATTTTAGTCTAGTTTTAGTCAATGAAAATTTTATTTTAGTCTCTTTCTAGTAATGCAATTCTGTTTAACCCACTATAGTATAAGTACCTAGTAGTCTGGACAAAACCAAAATTTTCTTTTAGCCAAACCCATTTCACAGTTCAAACAAGGTTATCTTATTATTATATTATTGTTACCTTATAGACTCAAGAATACATCCATTCCAGACACACAAGACGCTCTGATTTGATTTACAACATATTTATTTTACCAACCAAACATGTTTTTCTGTGATTTTGTGGCCGCATTTCTCCCCATCTTTTTCCACAACACATTCTGGGTTTTTTTCCACCTCTATGTAATGAAAGTGTGTCCAAATGTCATTTCGTCTTTTTCTTCCTAAGAAGAACCCCGACTGGCTGCCGGCCATCGGTCCTTTTCTCTGTCTTGTTATGTTTCTGAAATTGTCGTTCAACCGCAGCTGCAACTTCTAAATGCCGCCCGCGGTGGGGATTGAGGAAGTGACGTCACATGCGTCGGCGCAGTGCGACCTGATGAAGTGAGACACAGGAAACAGAAATACTGCAAAATAATAATAACTCGACTAAACGAGTCGAAATGACGTTATAAATATTTCGTTGTCTCGTTTTAGATACGAAAATGAAGAGACATTTTAGCAGAGTTTTTATTTTGTAAACCACATTTAGTCTCGTTTTTTATTCGTGAACAATATTGCATTATATATTTAACTAGAAAATTCCGGGAAATTTTGAGTGCCACGGGGGCTACTGTCGGGATGAGCACTATGATTTATTTCCAGTGTTTCAAAGTCACCCTGATCATATTCTGGTTTTGAGAAAATGTCTTGATATAAAAACTCTGATATAAAAACAATGTCTCATCCCTTCCATCATGTATTTGTGGGAAATATCTCATATTCTGTGTTTGTTTTTTTTTAATAAAACAAGAGGCAACATGTCTTCAAACTGGCATTTAAGGTTAAATCCTGAAAAACTAATTAAAACATTTGGTAGGTTAGAGGCAGAACTGAAGTGGTTTAAGAAGATGTAGCAAAAAGAGCAGAAAAAATATTGATATATGATTTTATAAGCATTTTCTTTGTGTGTCCTTTTTTTGACGCGAGGAACCCCAGAGGGTACAAAATGTGTTACCAAGTTGTATAATAGACCTGTAAGCAGTAACTGACATTTAGATTTTTAAAATATGTCAAAAAAGACACTTTCTTGAGGAAATCCATACCTTCAGCTGTAACACAGCCAAAATGATCAGCAAATCAAAAAGAGAAAAGTGAAGAAAATGTCCAAAATAAATGAGAGGGACCCTGAGGTTAATTAATCCATGAACGCTATTTAAATTACCACTATTATGTTTTTTTCTGTGCTAAATTTAACATACTGGGGAGAGAGCACGCGACTAGAAGTGACACGGGAGAGAGGGCTAGTAGCTTCTCCTCTCCTCTGTCTCACGCGGAGACCGTCCACAACTTCTTCGCACTTCTCATTTAACAAAACAAAAAAGAAAAGCAACAAAGGAAGCAGTAAAGTGGACTTACATATTTAAGACCTAACTAAATGTAATTTAGACCTAACATGCGGCTAATGTAAAGCTAGCGGAGCTTGGAGAGTTGGTTATCTGGTTGCTAGGCACGCACACACGCACACAGGTCAGGAGCTGCTGTTGCCTATGGCAATGTGAAAAATCTGCCCAGAATTTGGCTTCTACATGGCTTCAAAAATGCAATTATGCAGAAAACCGTTTGTTATGCTCTTCAAAACGTCTTTCAGAAAAGGAACGCGAAAACACCTGTGACAGACATTGAAGCCAGAAAAGTTTACTTACAGTCTCTATTATTCAGATAATCCCTTTAAAATGAGTGAGTAAGCTCAGTGGCGAAGACAGAGGAGTTCTTTGAAAGAAAAAAGCACGAATTACATTAGGTGGTCAATGAGAGTGAGACAGTATTGCTGCCCGACTGGCACCCGTTTAAAATTTTGTGCAGAACTTGACCTGTCAAAGTTGACATTTTATTGAATCCAACAAACTATTCTATCATTCAGAGAGAAGTATTTGCTCCTTTTACGGTTGGCCGTAGCTTCAGGTTAAAAATAAAAAAAAGGTTTTTTTTACTGCTCAGGCACTCTACGCTCAAACTGACGCTGCTCACTCTACTTTTGCAAAGAAAAAGTTAATCTTCCAACTCCTCCTTTGAGTGCTCATAGTTTGAAAAGTTTACATGTTATGTAAAAACAGTTGTTGTGTTTTGGAGAGAGCAGAAGTTTTCCTCTGTTTTATAGTTTGAATCACATTTCTACGTGCAGGTATGAGAGAGCTGGGTGACTCAGAAAAAAGGTGAAATGTTGTAGAAAAAAGGTGAAATTTTGTGGGTTTCTAAAGAAAATTCCAATGCATTCCTAATGCATTATTTATTCCCAGTATTTTGGGAATAACTTTGGGAAAAATTGGAATTTTAACACCAAAAGTCATAGCACCTCTTTCGGGATCAAGACGCACGTTTTGATGTATATATTACTGGGGTTTTCTCAAAGCTGCGGGACGAGTTACGCGCCGAAATTTGGCGGAAGAATAATAATAAGCCCGAAGGAATATTAATAGATGCCTCGGAGCTGAGCACCCGTGGCACTAATTATAGTTATCGTCACATGACCAGCATTTACGTTGCGTCTCGTCTCGTTTTCGTCATGTGATAAAGGTTCGTTGACGAAGATATTTAGTCATAATTTTCGTTGACGAAAGCAACACTAGCAGTAACCGGCCAGAGTATCAGCAGTAGTACTATCACAGTGTAGTACTGATGAAGTATTCTGCAGGTGGTGGAGTACAGAGGTCGATGTCAGCGTCTGGAGCTTCAGCTGCAGGAAGATCAGACACAGCTGCTGCACACTGAGGTCAGATACTGGTGTAATACTAATACTGCTACAGTACTACAGTACTAAAGTACTACAGAGCAGTGTTCCAGATGTTGAGTATTTGTGCTGTTGTGTTTGTGCAGCGGAGGATCAGAGATGAACACAGTGACTCTCTGGAGAGCGCCCTCATCAGACTGGAGGAGGAACAGCAGAGGTGTGTGTGTGTGTGTGTGTGTGTGTGTGTGTGTGTGTGTGTGTGTGTGTGTGTGTGTGTGTGTGTGTGTGTGTGTGTGTGTGTGTGGTGTGGCTGTGGTGTGTGTGTGTGTGTGTGTGTGTGTGTGTGTCAGACTCACCTGTGTGTGACTCTTCAGGTCAGTCAGTCTGGTCCAGACCAATGGTCTCCTGCGGGAGCAGCTCAGCCAATCAGAGCACACCAACCAGGTCCTGAGGGAGGACCTCCAGAAGCTGACAGCTGATTGGACGAGAGCAGTGGAGGAGGCAGAACAGAGAGAGTCTGATTGGCTGAGAGAGAAGGAGGTCTGCAGGTTTTACTCTGTTCACTGAAAGTTTTAGATTTGATTTTCAGACTGAGCCACCTTTAATTTGAAAATCTGACTGTGCGTGTGTGTGGTGTAGTGCCGGTCAGGTCATGTGGGTCAGCAGCAGGCTCGCTTGTTGTCAGTCTGGAGGTCTGTAGTTGCTCTGAGGCGACAGTGTCACACGGTTAAAACAGCTGCTGACAGGTACGTCTCTCACACTGACCACATGTTAACCAACCTGCTGTTAGTTTACCAACACATGTTTATACACCTGTGATGAATCTGCTGCTGGTTGATCACCTGTCTCTGTCTGCAGGGATCTGTGGCAGTTGAGGGCGGAGTTTTCTCGTCTCTCCTCCTCTCTCCTCTCCAGCTGTGACTCCGTTTCCTCCTCCCTGCGGCTCAGCGCTCCTCACATCAAACCTTCCTCCTCCTCTGTGCCTCCCCCTGTTCTCCTCTCTGACCTGCCTCCCCCCTCATCCTCTCCCCCTCCTCTGTCCTCCACTCTGGTCCTCCCTCCTGCAGACTCCTTGGCCTCTGACCCTCCTCTTGTCTCCTCCTCCACCCTGGGAACCTTCTCCTTGCGGGAGCTGGAGCACAAAGAGGAGGAGGAGCTCCTCCACGAGGCTGAAGTCTCTCAGCTGAAGGAGCGGTAAGTGACTTACACCTCCTCCACCTACGTTTCTGCTGAGGTTCAGACTTCAACCTCCCTCTCTCTCTCTCTGTCTCTCTCTCTCTCTGTCTCTCTCTCTCTCTCTGTCTCTCTCTCTTTCTGTCTCTCCCTCTCTCTGTCTCTCTCTCTCCCCCTCTCTCTCTCTCTCTCTGTCTCTCTCTCTTTCTGTCTCTCCCTCTCTCTGTCTCTCTCTCTCCCCCTCTCTCTCTCTCTCTGTCTCTCTCAGGATTGTGGAGCTCTCCCGCTCACTGCAGGCGGAGCAGAGTCAGAGGGAGGAGAGAGAGAGAGAGGTAGAGAGACACATAGAGACAGAGAGGAGGCTGCAGTCTGTCAGTCAGGCTGTGATCAGACTGGTGAGTCAGGGATGATCAATATGACAATATATATTTCCATACTGATCGATATCAGTAATAATCATTTATCACAATGAATGAATGAACAAACTCTGAATGTAAACTCCACAGAGGCTTTTAATTTGACGGAGGTTGTGTTGTGTCTCCAGTCCAGAGTCCTGAACAGCAGCAGCAGCAGCAGCAGGAGGACTGTGTCTCTGTGTGTCTCCTCAGACAGCGTCCTCAGTCTGGACCTGTCCTCCCTGCTGTCTGTCCTGTCTCAGACAGAGAGCACCCTGCAGTGGAGACATGAGGAACTGCAGGTCAGTAACAGAGCAGCTTCTACTGCAGGCCAGAGGTCACAGAGGTGTCTAAATCTGACGTGTGTGTGTGTGGGTGGGTGTGTGTGTGGGTGTGTGTGTGTGGGTGTGTGTGGGTGTGTGTGGGTGTGTGTGGGTGTGTGGGTGTGGGTGTGGGTGGGTGTGGGTGGGTGTGTGGGTGTGTTTCAGGGGGCAGAGCTATCTCTGCGGCGGCTCGGTGAGGAGAAAGCAGCTCTACAGCTGCGACTGAAACAGCTGGAGGATGACAAGGTGGGTGTGGGTGTGGGTGGGTGTGTGTGTGTGGGTGTGTGTGGGTGTGGGTGTGGGTGGGTGTGGGTGGGTGTGTGGGTGTGTTTCAGGGGGCAGAGCTATCTCTGCGGCGGCTCGGTGAGGAGAAAGCAGCTCTACAGCTGCGACTGAAACAGCTGGAGGATGACAACCAGCAGCTGCAGACACACACACAACACACTCAGCTGGAGCTCA
Organism: Seriola dumerili; assembly: GCF_002260705.1. NCBI lineage: Eukaryota > Metazoa > Chordata > Actinopteri > Carangiformes > Carangidae > Seriola > Seriola dumerili. The sequence goes on along the minus strand of NW_019174521.1, from coordinate 437,127 downwards.
CACACACTCTGGACGTACTGAGCAGGTACACACACCTGAATACACACATCTGAATACACACCTGACAGTATAAGAGATCCTTGTGTTACACAGTTGATTCCTTCAGCTGCTGAAAGCAGCACCTGTCCAGTTTTAATCATGTGATGACGGTGATGTGTTTGTGTGGACAGGGAGCAGGAGGCGTCGTCTTCTCTGCGTCTGCAGCTGGAGGAGGTGAAGAGGAGGGAGGAGGAGGTGAAGAGAGAGAACGACAGACTGAGGAGAGAGAGAGACAGACAGGAGGAGAGGAACAGACAGCTGGAGACAGAGACACACAGACGGTACTCTACTCTGTTCTACTGAGTTCTACTCTACTGTGTTCTACTCTGAGTTCGACTCTGTTCCACTGAGTTCTACTGAGTTCTACCCTGTTCTACTGAGTTCTACTCTACTGTGTTCTACTCTGAGTTCGACTCTGTTCCACTGAGTTCTACTCTACTGTTTTCTACTCTGAGTTCGACTCTGTTCCACTGAGTTCTACTGTGTTCTACTCTACTGAGTTCTATTCTACTGAGTTCTATTCTGTTCCACTGAGTTCTACTGTTTTCTACTCTACTCTGTTCTACTGAGTTCTACTCTACTGTGTTCTACTCTGAGTTCAACTCTGTTCCACTGAGTTCTACTGAGTTCTACCCTGTTCTACTGAGTTCTACTCTACTGTGTTCTACTCTGAGTTCAACTCTGTTCCACTGAGTTCTACTGAGTTCTACTCTACTGTTTTCTACTCTGAGTTCGACTCTGTTCCACTGAGTTCTATTGAGTTCTACTCTACTGTTTTCTACTCTACTCTGTTCTACTGTGTTCTGCTCTAAGTTCTACTCTGTTCCACTGAGTACTACTGAGTTCTACTCTACTGCGTCTGCTCTACTGAGTTCTACTCTACTGTGTTCTACGCTGAGTTTGACTCTGTTCCACTGAGTTCTACTGTGTTCTACTCTACTGAGTTCTACTCTGTTCTGAGTTTTACTGAGTTCTAGTCTACTGAGTTTTACTCTGTTCCACTGAGTTCTACTGAGTTCTACTCTACTGTGTTCTACTCTGAGTTCGACTCTGTTCCACTGAGTTCTATTGAGTTCTACTCTACTGTTTTCTACTCTACTCTGTTCTCCTGTGTTCTGCTCTAAGTTCTACTCTGTTCCACTGAGTACTACTGAGTTCTACTCTACTGCGTCTACTCTACTGAGTTCTACTCTACTGTGTTCTACTCTGAGTTTGACTCTGTTCCACTGAGTTCTACTGTGTTCTACTCTACTGAGTTCTACTCTGTTCTGAGTTTTACTGAGTTCTAGTCTACTGAGTTTTACTCTGTTCCACTGAGTTCTACTGAGTTCTACTCTACTGTGTTCTGTGTTCTACTCTACTAAGTTCGACTCTGTTCCACTGAGTTCTACTGAGTTCTACTCTACTGTGTTCTACTCTACTGAGTTTTACTCTGAGTTCTACTCTGTTCCACTGAGTGCTACTTTGTTCTACTCTACTGTGTTCTACTCTGAGTTCTACTCTGTTCCACTGAGTTCTACTCTACTCTGTTCTACTCTACTGTGTTCTACTGTGTTCTACTCTACTAAGTTCTACTGAGTTCTACTCTACTGTGTTCTACTCTATTGTTTTCTACTGTACTGTGTTCTATTCTACTAAGTTTTACTGAGTTCTACTCTACTGTGTTCTACTCTAAGTTCTACTCTACTGAGTTCTACTCTGTTTTACTCTACTGTGTTCTACTCTACTGTGTTCTGCTGAGTTCTACTCTGTTCCACTGAGTCCTACTCTACTGTTTTCTACTCTACTCTGTTCTACTGTGTTCTACTCTACTGTGTTCTGCTGAGTTCTACTCTGTTCCACTGAGTTCTACTCTGTTTTCTACTCTGTTCCACTGAGTTCTACTGAGTTCTACTCTACTGTGTTCTACTCTGTTCTACTCTACTGTGTTCTACTCTGTTCTACTGTGTTCTACTCTACTGTGTTCTACTGAGTTATACTGTGTTCTACTGTGTTCTACTTTACTGAGTTCTACTCTGTTCCACTGAGTTTTACTCTACTGTGTTCTACTCTACTCTGTTCTACTGTGTTCTACTCTACTGTGTTCTGAGTTCTACTCTGTTCCACTGAGTTCTACTCTACTGTGTTCTACTCTATTGTCTTCTACTCTACTCTGTTGTACTCTACTGTGTCCTCCTGAGTTCTGTTTAACAGAAGAAGTCAGTCTCTGAGCTGCCTCAGTTTTCAAACCAAAGGTTTTTGATGTTAAACTCTGATTCACGTTAAGATGAACATGTTGTTGTTTTTCTGTCGGCTGATGTTCGTTAACCAGCCGTTAACTAAGATGAAATATTTAGAAAACACTGTGGTTAAAGTTAATCAGTTAATAGTGAACACAAACCTTTGCACAATGTAAAACAATATAAACAGGAATAATTAATGAAAAAGCAAGTAGAAGTTATAATGAAATTAGGCTCCAGAAAAGATAAATAAATAAAAACTGAAGGAAATATGAAGGATAAAATGACTGATCACTGAACAGATGTTGGAGCTGTGATGTTTGTGTTTCAGGGTGGAGACTGAGCTGCTGGAGAACGTCCAGCTGACGGAGAGAGAGACTCTTCACCTCCTGGAGATCAACTCTCTGAAGGTAAAAGACCAGGACAGAGTTACTGTTTGTCACTGCTCTGGCTTCTCATCACTCTGACCATCAGGAGTCTGTGTCTCTGTGTCTCTGTCCTCCTGTCCTGTCCTCCTGTAGGGGGCGCTGGAGAGAGAGCAGCTGGACAAACAGAGGGCAGAAGAAGAAGCAGCCGATGCCAGAGACACTCTGCAGCAGGTTCAGACTGTCTCCATCTAAACTTTAAAACACTGACACCTGAACAACATCACAGCTGTTAAACATCAACAGAACTGCATCACAGCAACATCTGGGGAGGCTGATCACATCTGTCTGTGAAGGTCAAAATCAACATGAGCCCATGACAATGAAAACAGGAACAGCTGGAGATGACAGAGAGTTTGTCTGCTGAGAGTTAAACCATAACCTCTGTGTTTTAATGCAGCTGTTCTCATTCAGACTTCCTGTTCTCACCCCCCCACCCCCCACCCCCACCCCCTCCAGTCCAGGGAGTGTGTGCTGCGTCTCTCCACCTCTGAGTGTGAGTTAAAGCGGGAGTTGGATGAGGGGCGGGACGCTCTGGACAAGATGGCCGCCCTGAATTCAGCTCTGGCGTCAGACAAGAGAGAGCTGAACAAACAGCTGCTGCAGGTACCGCTGCTCGCTTCACCCCTCTCTCTCTTTCTGACAGTGCCTGGCTCAACGGCTCCTGACCTGTGTTTATGTGTGTGTGTGCAGCTGGAGTGTGAGCTGTCAGACAGCCAATCACAGCTGCAGGCTGTGAGGTCAGAGGTCAACTCTCTGCAGAGAGAGGTCAAGACCCTCAACATGGACTGCAGCCAGCTCAGGTGAGTCTGGTCTCTCTGATTAGTTTGTACATGAACCTTAATCCTGACTGTAAAACATTCAATCCAGAATACAAACATTAGACTGTAAACATAACACTTTAATTCTCAAAATAAATCCTTTAATCCTAAATTGAAAATTTATAATCCTGAATTTAAACCTTTAATCCTGAGTTTAATCCTGTAATTCTGAGTTTAACCTCTAATCTTGAGTCTAAATGTTTAATCCTGAGTTTAATCCTTTAATCCTGAGTTTAACCTGTAATCTTTGGTTTAAACCTTTAATCCTGACTTTAACTTTATTATTTGACGGTATTGTGTCTCGTGTGTCGTGTTCAGAGCTCAGAGGGAGGTTGAGGCCGACGTCGTCCATCAGCTGAGAGAAAAAGAGGTGGAGCTGGAGAGAAAGATGGAGGAGAAGGAGAGAGAGCTGGTCTTCCTGATGGAGGAGAGAGAGGGGGAAGGACGGCAGCGGGAGGAGGTAGAGAGGAGGAGGAGTGAATTGTTGATCATGTGACACACCTGTAATACCTGTAGACTTGTCTGATACAGTGTGCGGTCCTCAGCTCTCCTCCCAGCATGCCTCAGTGTGCGGGGAGCTGAAGGAGGCGCAGGAGCAGCTGCGGCAGGCAGTGGAGGAGGCAAGGAGGAGAGACAGACAGCAGGAGGAACAGCAGAGAGACAGCAGGAGGTTGCAGGAGGAGAAGGACAGTCTACAGAGACACAGGGAGCAGCTGGAGGAGGAGCTGCAGGAACTCAGGTATTGAATACACCTGAGCAGGTGACACAGTAGAACTGTGTGACTGACTGACTGACTGACTTATTATTCCACATTATATTATAGTAAAATATTATTATTGTTACTTTCCTGAATCATCAAAAGTTTTTCACCATATAAACAAAACCAAATGAGCCAAATGTGATATCTGTGGTCACATGACCTCATGACTGTGGACATGTTCCCTCAGTGATTTAAAGGAAACTTTATTTATACAGGACATTTCAAACAGTGAAACAGTCAGCAACAAGATCAGAATAAAACTGGACTGAACTCTCTGTCTGTCTCTCTCTGTCTCTGTCTCTCTCTCTCTCTCTCTCTGTCTCTGTCTCTCTCTCTGTCTCTCTCTCTCTCTGTCTCTGTCTCTCTCTCTCTGTCTCTCTGTCTCTCTCTCTGTCTCTGTCTCTCTCTCTGTCTCTCTTCTCCCTCTGTCTCCCTCTCTGTCTCTCTGTCTCTCTCTCTGTCTCTCTCTCCCTCTGTCTCCCCCTTCTCTCTCTCTCTGTCTCTCTGTCTCTCTCTCTGTCTCTCTCTCTCCCTCTGTCTGCCCCTTCTCTCTCTCTCTGTCTCTCTCTCTGTCTCTCTCTCTCCCTCTGTCTGCCCCTTCTCTCTCTCTCTGTCTCTCTCTCTGTCTCTCTCCCTCTCCACAGATCTGTGTCAGTGTCTCTCCACCAGCAGCTCAGTCAGCAGCAGGAGCAGCTGTCACAGGTGGAGGTGGACAGATGTCAGCTGAACACACACATCCACACTGTGCAGCAGGCAAAACACACCTTACAAGGTGTGTGTGTGTGTGTGTGTGTGTGTGTGTGTGCGTGCGTGCGAGTGAGTGTGAGAGAGAGATGTTTGTTTATAACTGTTGATGTTTCTGTGAAGGAGAGATCGAGTGTCTGAGAGGAGAGCTGGAGCAAACGACGGCCAGGAGAGAGAGGAACGAGGAGGAGAGGGAGGCGCTGAAAGACGTGATGGAGAGGCTGAGAGAAGAGGTGGAGGAGCTAAGGAGGAGGAGGGAAGAGGAGGAAGAGGAGAGCGGGAAGGAGAAAGAGGCCTGGCAGCGAGAGAGGGAGGCCCTGAGCGAGGAGCTGGGGACAATGGATGGAGAGGTGGAGGCGCTGAGGAGACGCATAGAGGGACTGACGGAGGAAAGGGAGGAGAGACAGAGGGAGGTGGAGAGACTGAGGGATGAGGTAACGGAGAGGGAGGTGAAAATCAGCCACATGATGGAGAGAGCACAGCAAGCAGAAGGAGAGAGGGAGAAACTGGAGGAGGAGGTGAAGAAGACAAAGGTCAGGTTGAGAGATGAGGAGGTGAAGAGGGAGGAGAGGAAGGAGGAGGAGATGCAGAGGAACAGAGAGATCGATGCGCTCTGTGACCGGCTAGAGAGATTAGAGAGAGAGAAGGAGGAAAAGGAGGAGGAGGTGGCGAGATGGAGGACCAGAGTGGAGGAGATGGAGGAGGAGATGAGAAATGAGAGACTACAGGATGAAGGAGAGGAGGAGAAGAGGAGGAGGAGGGAGGAGGAAGTGGAGCGACTGAGGGGTGAAGCGAGGGCAGCAGAGGAGGAGGTGGAGAGATTGAGGGGTAGGGTGGAGGAGGTGGAGTGGGAGAGAGAGGAGCAGAAGAGAAAGGAGGAGAGACTGCAGGAGGAGAAGGAGGAGGTTGTGGGGGGACTGATGGAGAAGCTGAAGGAGAATTTGGGGGAGGTGGAGCTGCTGAGGGTGAGGCTGAACGTGGCCAAGGAGGAGTGTGAGGAGGTTAAGGAGGAGGTGGAGCGGAGGGAGCGCAGCCTGGAGCATCAGATGAGCGCTGTGAGGGAGAGGGAGGAGGAGGTGGAGCAGCTGAAGGAGCAGCTGAGGCTGGTGGAGGAGCGAGAGGAAGAGGGAGCGAGGGAGCAGCAGGAGGTGACAGAGAGACTGAAGCAGATGGAGGCGAGGGAGGAGCAGCTGGAGATGCTGCTGAGAGAAACCCGGGATCTCCTGGAGAGAGAGAGGAGGGAGGCAGGAGAAAAAGATGACAGGATCTCCTTCCAGGTCAAGGAGCTGCAGGAGGCTCAGTCAGAGAGTGAGGGAGCAAGGAGGAGAGCCAGACGGAGGGAGGAGGCCAGCATCAGGCTGGAGGGGGAGGTGAAGGAGTGGCAAGAGAAGGCAGAGCGGAGCACGAGGGAGGCAGCAAAGGTTAGCCACCTCCTGAAGGAACGAGAGGAGGAGGTGCAGCAGCTCAGAGCCACGCTGGAGGAGAGGGAAGAGGAGGAGGGGAGAGAGAGGGAGGCACTGAGGAGAACGGAGGAGGAGAGGAGGAGGAGGCTGGACAAGAAGCTAAAGGAGGTGGAGGAAGAGAAGAGGAGACTGGAGGAGAAAGTGAGGGAGGTGGAGGAGGAGCAGGAGGAGGAGAGGGAGGCGCTGAGGAGAGCAAGGGAGGAGAGCAGGACGCTGGAGGACAGATGGGAGGAAACGAAAAACGAAGTGAAGGAGCAAAGAGAGGAGCTGAGGAGGACAGAGGAGGAGAAGAGGAGGCTGGAGAACAGATTGATGGTGATGCAGGAGGGGAGAGAGGGAGAGGAGGAGGAGCTGAGGAGGGCGAGGGAGGAGAAGAGGAGGCTGGAGGATAAGCTGATAGAGAGGGAGAAAGAAATGGAGGGACAAAGGGAGAGTCTGAGGAGTAAAGAGGAGGAAAAGAGGAAGCTTGAGGATGAACTGAGGAAGGCCAAAGAGGAACGAGGGAGACTGGTAGAGAGAGATCAGCTCCTCCTGGTGGAGGAGAAAGGGAGGTGCAGGGTGAGAGAGCTGGAGGAGGAGATGACAGGACTGTCAGTGGAGCTGAGGAGGAGGGAGGGGGAGGTGACAGCTCTTAGAGAGGAGGTGCAGAGGGTGAGGGCACAGGATGAGCTGAGGAGGAGAGAGGAGGTGTCTTCACTTAGAGAGGAGGTAACAAGGGAACAAAGGGAGAAAGAGGAGGCACAGGAGAACCTGAGCAGGAGGAGAGAGGAGATGACTGCTCTCAGAGAGGAGGTGCAGAGGGAGTGGAGGCAGAGGGAGGAGGTGCAGGAGGATCTGAGGAGGAGCAGAGAGGAGGTGTGTGTACTAAGAGAGGAGGTAACAAGGGAACAAAGGGTGAAGGAGGAGGTGCAGGAGAACCTGAGGAGGACTGAGAAGGAGGTGACAGCTCTCACCGAGGCAGTGAAAAGGGAACAGGAGGAGAAGAAGGAGGCACAGGAGGAGATGACAGCCCTCAAGGAAGAGGTCCAGAAGGAGCAAAGGAGGAGGGAGGAGACCCATGAGAAGTTGAGGCAGAGGGAGGAAGTACAGGACGAGCTGAGGAGGAGCGAGAGGAAGCTGTCTGCTCTTAGAGAGGAGGTACAAGAGGAAAAACGGGAGAAGAAGGAGGCGCAGCAAGAGCTTATGAAGAGGAGAGAAGAGGTGACTGCTCTCAGAGAAGAGGTGCAGAGGGAGTGGAGGCAGAGGGAGGACGTGCAGGAGGAGCTGAGGAGGACCAGGGGTGAGCTGATGGTCATCACAGAGGAGGTGCACAAGGAGCAGAGGGAGAAGGAGCAGACACAGGAGAAGTTACTGAAGGCGGAGAAGGAGGCGACAGCGCTCGGACAGGAGGCGCAGCAGGAGCGGAGGAGGAGGGAGGAGGTGCAGGAAGAGCTGAGAGGAGTGCAGCAGAGTGTGGAGGTGATGTCAGTGAACCTGAGCTCCCTGCAGACTCAGGTAAGTCTCACCTGAACAAACTGACCAGAAGTTTGTGGACACGACTCACCTGGTTCTGTGTTTCAGGTGTCCGGTCTGAGTCAGAGCAGGGAGCGAGCCAGGCAGGAGGTGAAGCTGAAGGAGGAGGAGATGCAGCAGATGAAGGAGGGTCTGAGGGCCGCGCTGGAGGAGATGACCAACCTGAAACTCCTCCTGCAGGTACAGCACTTCCTGCTCCTGACCCAGGACAACCACAATACAGATGCTAATCAGCTGTTTCCTGTCTTAATGCTAAGCTAAGCTAACTGTTACCTCTGTTCCCAATCTTGATGCTCAGCTAAGCTAACTGTTTTCCTCTGTTCCCAATCTTGATGCTAAGCTAAGCTAACTGTTTCCCACTGTTTATAGTCTTTACGCTAAGCTAGCTGTTACCCCTTTTTGCAGTTTTATGCTAAGCTAAGCTAACCACGCCCTGACTAGTGAATACATTCATTCATCTTTCCCACATCCTGCCAGGAGAGCCATGCTGAGGGGGAGCGTCTGAGGAGCGCTCTGAAGGAGAAGAAGGAAGAGGCGGAGAGGATCAGAGAGGAGAACCTAAGGAGTGTCAGGGAGGGGGTGCAGAGACAGAGAGGGGAGATGGAGAATGAAAGAGCAGAGGTGGAGGAGCTGAGAGCCAGAGCCAAGGCCCTGGAGAGGAGGAGGAGGGAGATGATGGAGGAGCTGGAGGAGGCGCGACAGGCGAAGGAGAGGGCGGAGGAGGAGAGGAGCGAGGCCGAGGAGCGATGGAGGAGCAGAGTCAAAGAGATGGAGCAGGAGCAGGAGCTGAAGCTGAAAGATCTGCTGGGAGAAATCCAGGCACTAAAGGAGAGACAGGAGGAGGCTGAGAAGGAGTGGAGGTCCAGGGAGGAGGAGAGAGGGAGGGAGGTGGAGGAGAGCCGGGCTGAGCTGTGCCGGGTCAGAGCTACGGCGGCCATGTTGGAGGAGCAGAAAACACAGATCTCCCCCCTGGCTGCTGAGAGAGCAAGAGAGAGGGAGAAGGAGGAGGAGGAGAGAGAGGAGGTGGGCGGACAGAGGAGCAAGAGGAATGACCAAGAGACAGAGGACAGGAAGAAAGGAAGAGGACAGGTGAGTTTTAACTGAAGAGTGAAGAAACATACAAAAACACCTGATATTTCTAAACAGTTTATGTTTCATCATTTCAGGAGGAGGAGGAGGAGGAGCACATCTCCTCTCTGCTGCAGGAGAAAGAGGAGATCAGGAGGCTGCTGAGGCAAAGAGAAGCTGAGGTTCAAAAAGACTAAGTCCTGGTCTGTTGCTGTGAATAAACAGGTTTTATTTAATGCTGTTTACTGTAACATCATGATGTTGTCGTCCAGGTTTACACTCTGACTCAGAGGAGCCAGGATCTGGAGAGGGACAGGGATCGAGTCCGATTGGCTCTGGAGCGAACTGAGGCAGCTATGATTGGTTACAGGGAGAGAGCCCACCAACAGGAGCAGAGCTCGGGGGCGGGACCTAACCCAGACCAGGCCAGTGTCTCTGATTGGTCGATACGACAGGGATATCCTGAGCACCTGACTGCGGTGGAGCTAAGTGTGTGTGTGTGTGTGTCAGCAGGCTGTCGGGGACAGACTGGTGGTCCTGCAGCATCTGGTGGCTGAACTGGAGCTGGAACAGAAACGACTGAACAAGAAAAACTCTCACCTGGAAAATCAGAAGGACAAACTGAAGAGAAACAGAGACACACTGAGAGACACACTGAGACAGGTACACAGACTGAGAGACAGGTACACAGACTGAGAGACACACTGAGACAGGTACACAGACTGAGAGACAGGTACACACACTGATTTTGTATCATTGTGTTTCAGGTAGAGGAGGAGCGTTCAAGGCTCAGACAGCAGCTGATTGACATGAGATCTCAGGTGAGACACACACACAGGCACATCTGTGTGTGTGTGTGTGTGTGTGTGTGTGTGTGTGTGTGTGTGTGTGTGTGTGTGTGTGTGTCTGTGTCAACCCTTTGTGTTTGTTCAGCAGACTGCAGACACCACAGAAGAAGAGCGCCTGAGGAGCCGAGTGAGGGAGCTGGAGGACCAGGTGAGAGCAGCATAGAAGAAGAGTTTCAGGTGTTCTGAGTTGTCAGGTGGATGCTGATGACATCAGTGTCTTCTCCCCTCAGGTGAGTCAGCTCCGTCTCTCATTGGCTGTGGATCAGCAGCAGAGGGCGGAGTTTATCCAACAGTCCTCCAGAAACAGCCAGTGGCTGCTCTCTCTGAGACACGACCTCAGCGATTCGCTGGCCACCGTCACACGCCGTCCAATCCCGTCTGTCCTGGAGTCTGAGACGCAGCGATTGGACCGCAGCCTGAGGGAGGAGGAGCTTAGAATGTCCCTCAGCCAATCATAATGCCTGAAAATAAAAAAGACTTAAAACCTCAACAGGCTTTAAGAAAAATCTCCTGTTCTGTTGCTATGGAAACGGCTTGATTATTCAGAGCCACATTTTACTGAGTTTTTTAAAGAGCTGTCTTCTGATTGGCTGATTGCAGCAGTCGAGTCCCAGTGAAGACTCCCTGTGGAGTTTAAAGCTGTTTGACCACATTTAACCGTTACTGATCAGTTATTTATTCTGTTGTATTTGTTTTCAGTTTTCATCTGTCACTTTGACCCCTGAGCCATGACATTACATTTCATGATCCTTCAGTCTGAGCTGAGACTGTCTTGTGAAGGTCAGAGGTCAGCTGTGTGTTTGTATAAAGTTAAATAAAGTTTTTATATCGTGGATGGTCTTTCATTAGATTTTTGTTCTGGCTGTAATTACTTGTGCCGCCTGAGGGGGGCGCTGACAGATCTTTGTTCGTGTTTCAACTTCCTCAACGACCCCTGGAACTTTCTCAGATTCCTTGAACCTCCACAAGAACCATCAAAACCTTTCAAGGTAGATGTGAACTACACACGTGAATCTGACAAGAAACGTCCAATCACAGAGATTAAAAATTTGTCACATGATCCGCTAACAGCGACAAGCTGAGAAAACTGAAAATAAGACCTGCAGCTAAAATTCTGGACCGGTTCTGACAGAGATCTGACTGGCCTCTTCTCCATGGCAACAGTGCCTGAGGCTCATGGGTACTGTAGTAGTCAGACCTGTCAGAACATAAACATTATCCAGGAGAGTTCAGAGTCTGAGACATGTCCCCAAGTCTGGACCGACCCGGACCGGGAGCTTCATGTAGACCAGAAACCTCAAACTGAATCACAGACTTTTCTGTTTTTCCGTTGGAGTAAATTTTGAAGAGGTCATGGTCGCTGACTCGTCCTGTGATGTAAGTTAAGTTTCTGGAAATGTGTGAATCTGCTCAGTTCCTTCGGCTCTACTGTGACTCTGCACATTAAACCTCAGAGACTCACCTGTGCGCTGTGACAACAAACATCACACAAATGTTTACGCACACAGTTTGTTGTTTCACATGTAGTTTTCCTCTGGGCACTGAGCGGCCCGTTAGCTGCTTCTGCTGAGTGTGAACCTTTCACACCTGCTCACCTACTCACCCGCTCACCCGTGTCACCTGTGTCACATGAGCCTGTGGCAGCAATCAGAGGTGTTAACAGGCTTCAGTATAAACAACATGATGCAACCAGGTCATTAGAGACAGATCACTCTGTTTTTCTCTCTGTCGTGATCTTCAACACATGATGTCACCTTAAAGGTTCAGTTCACCAGAATCACAGAACATATTCTTAAACTATTCCGACGATTGTTTTGATTTAACTTTCCAGTTCCAGTCATTCTCAAAAACAAATAACATCCACGGCTTCAGGTTTCATCCTGTTGTTGGCCCCTGGCTGATTTTACATCGTCCAAGTGACAGAAACATCTCTGTCCTACAGTGCGACACATCACACGATCAGAACTACAGCAGCTGCATGTCCAGCCTGGAACATGTTAATGTCATAACACATGAAACTGAAACACTGACTGAATCTCAGAAAGTGTCTCTCCTGCTTGAGAAGTTTTCATTGTCCTTGAATCAAGGGCAACACCGATCAACATGACACGCTGACTGGGAAGCAAAGAACTCTGGGAACGCTTGGTCACATGGGCCCAGAGAGTCGCCATGTTGCAGATCGCCTGCTCCCGGGTCGGAGCACATATCAGCCAATCATCCACCTATGGAAGAATCCGCACTCCCCTGGTCTGCAGCGGAGAAAGCGCTGCTGCAATGCATATAGTGAAGATCTGGATCCAAGCCAGAGCCCTCAGGGTCGTTGACAAGTCATTGAGACGCCGTTAAACCTTTGGGGCTGACGCCTGAACTGGATGCTGTACCCCTTGGAAAGGGTTGACAACAGGGTCCAGCCCAGGGTCTGAAAACAAGGCCTCCCAGCAGCTGAGATGTTGCAGAAAGACACTGCTCATGTCTGGACTTTGGAAGTTAGGCCTGACCCCCATGACCTTTGGGTGGCCTGGGAGGTCGGTGGCTGGAAGCCCTGTGTTTGGGTGTCTGACAGGCAGGCTGCAGAGGGGCCCGCTGGGGGTGCCCCTGTTGAAAAGATGAGTGTCCAGCTCTTGAGGGACTAGGAGTGATGGCTGAAGGGCGAGGAATGCTGGTGTGTACAGGCTTAGGCAAAGGTGTCCGACACAATCAGCAAACTGTTGTCTGACCTCATTTACTCGTGTGCTGTGTTGATCCAAAGCCTGTTGGGCTGCAGGCCCAAACATCAGCCTGGAATAGGCAGTGTGCGAAGTGTCTTCCTGCACCCCTCTGATAATGGGGACAGGGCGAGCCACACTTGGCGCCAAGCCGAGGTCAAAGCGGACATCAGCTCTCTGGCAATGAAGGCAAATACCTGGAGTGAAGCATCACTCAACTCTGCGTTGAGGCATCAACTCCAGACAGAACCAGGTCCCGTCATATGTCCCATCTGAGCTGGTAGCTCTAGGTAAGGAGGACGTCAGTGATCCTACACCGCGGGCGTGGGAAACGGGCATCTGGTCTCGCTATCGGAGAAGTGATGGAAGCATCTGGTCTAGGCCACACTGGGCAGCATCCTTCATAGCAGCCAGGGTCAGTCACTGGGTAGGTGGAGAAACGCTTTGGGGTCAGGCCAGCACCTCTGCACTGTTTCATGTATTATATAATATTATAATATAAGTGGATTTACTAACCAAAGATGTGGACGTGGTCTCAGACAGGGTGGGGTGGTGGGGTGATTCATGAGAGGATCAAACTTTGGGCGAATGAAGAGTTTGATTCACAGAGTGAAGGAGGAGGGAGAGGAGATAAAGGAGCAGTCAGACAGAGCTGTGGTCACTCGGCTCCTCTCATGATGGAAGAGGCTGAGCTCTGCTTCCCACAGCTCCTCAACACCTCCTGCAGGAGGCCGCAGCCTCCTCACTCTGAGGCTCTGCTCGTTTACATCCTGCTGTTCTTCATCTCTGTGCTCACTGCCGCTCTCAACCTGCTGCTCATCATCTCCATCTCCCACTTCAGGTAAGTGCACACCTGAGTGCAGATCCACTGTTGTCCTGAGATTCACAGGAAGAAAAAGAAGAGCTGATGAAACCATGTTTAAATCCACAGCTTGTGTTGTTGAGTTTCTGTAGAAAATAATCTCCACTCATCAGAGTTTTACAGGTTCACAGGTTGATATGAAACCACAGGAAACACTGGATTATTGTTGATGTCAAAATAAAATGTCAGTGGTCTGAAGTTTTCAATCATTTAACATTTAACTTGTGAACTGTCTCCCTGTTTTTCCAGCTTCTGTCCTGTAACTTCAGGGTCCCTCACAGCGTGGGAACTTTGACTTTCAGAGTTTTCTACTTTGCATCTGTGTTTTCTTTTGTGTAACCTGGTGACTTTTATTTTAACGCTAACTACAAATGTGTCCACAGGTTCACTGACTCTGATGTAAAACCACAGGGTTGAAGTAGATTTGACTCAGTCTGATGAACCTGCTGCTGCCTGTAGCTGTGGTCTTTTACTCTGATGAACTGTGGTTTGAATGATTCTTGGCTGCTGTTTCTTCATCACCTTGTTGGTGTCCTGTGGTTTCAGGCAGCTCCACTCCCCCACCAACCTCATCCTTCTCTCTCTGGCGGTCTCGGACTTCTTCGTGGGCCTCCTGGTGATCCCGGTTGAGATCCTCATGACGGGGACCTGCTGGGTCCTGGGAGATCTCATGTGTGCGCTGTACTTCCTCCTGCCTTACACCCTGATCTCCGCCTCTGTAGGGAGCATGGTCCTCATATCAATCGACCGCTACGTGGCGATCTGTGACCCCCTGCGTTACCCCACCAGGGTCACTGTGAGGGTGGTGACGGCCGCTGTATGTCTGTGTTGGCTCTGCTCTGTTGTCTACAGCGTTGCCATCATGTATGATCACCTGAAACAACCGGGCAGGTATAATCCCTGCCATGGAGAGTGTGTGGTTAACGTGGCGGGAGACGTGGACCTCGCTGTCGCCTTCGTTATCCCCATCGCTATCATCACAGGTCTGTATGTGAGAGTGTTTGCAGTGGCGGTGTCTCAGGCTCGTGCCATGCGCTCTCACACTGCCGCCGTCACAGTCGGGTACTCGATGACTCTGACGGCGAGGAGGTCTGAGCTGAAGGCGGCCCGGACTCTGGGGGTTCTGGTCGCTGTGTTTCTGATCTGTTACTCTCCGTACTACTGTCTGTCTATGTCGGGTGGAAACATCCTGGTGGGTTCCTCCACTGAGGTGTTCATGAGCTGCCTGATGTACTTTAACTCCTGTCTGAACCCGCTCCTCTACGCCCTGTTCTACCCCTGGTTCAGAAAAGCTGTGAGACTCATTGTCACTCTTCAGATCCTGCAGCCTGGATCCTGTGAGGCCAGCGTCCTGTAGAGACTCTGATGAACATGAGACCTTCTCTTTGTTCTTTAAATCAACCCGACGCAACATGACGTGTTCACATGCAGGTGAAAGGCTCTGAACTGTTGAGTGTTCATGTGTGAACAGTCACAGTTTGCTGCAGTGAAATCGGGTGTTGAAGAGTTCGTAGCTTTATTACTGGCCACATGATGGCGCTGTAGGGGGTTGAGATATTGATTGATGCACTTTACAATAAACAGTCAATAAATAGCCAGTAATTCAGTCTGAATCAGCTGCACATGTGAAAATATGAAGTGTGTGTCTGGAGGAAGATTCATGACAGAAAAAATCCACAGAAGAAGAAAAAATGTGTTAATGTTTAAAGATCTGGACTCGTCATGTCTGATGTTACCTGAGGTCACCAGGTGTTTTCAACATCACAGCCTCTGACAGTGTTTGAAGTCTGTTTCACAACCTGCTCTCTGTATGAACTGAACTCGGATCAGAGTGTAAATAACTTCAGTGCTCAGACTGTGACACGATCAACTGCGTCTCCGAGAAATGTTTCTGTTCAGCAGTTTATGTGTCACATGTAGAAATACAGAGTCCAACATGTGAGAGCAGAGATCTGATTAAACAGTCAAATAAAACACACCCAATAAATAAACCTAAAAACTATAGGACTCTACAGTATATTCACTGTATGTATAATATGGATCTGTATGTAAATCTATATACATATAAATTAGTGCTGAACAATTAATTGAAATATTATTGAAATCACAATATGGCCATGTGCAATATTCAAATCACAGGAGCTGCAGTTTTTTTTGTTAAAGGTAAAATGTGTCACAACATAAATGAAGCATTGTGTTTCTGCAGAGACGCCGGGACCACAGATCATATTCTCCACATGTAAAGGAACACCCAGCAAAAATCATACCATCAACATTTTTATATATTTTCAGTGAAAATGAAAAATGACCATTCACACTGAAATCATGACTCATGTCACAGTATCTGCCAAAATAATCACAATATGATTTTTTTGCATATCATTTAGCCCCAGTACAAAAGTAGCTGATCATTACTAGTTGATCATTATAGTGACCTGATGTTTGCAGTACAGCAGATAACTGTGATAATCTTTCAAATGTGGACACAAGCACCATATGTTTATTCCTCTGGGGCCATTAATTTTAAAAATCCCTTTAGCCACTTTCAATTTCAAGATAGCCGCAGTTTCCAGCACAGACTTTTTACCATCAGGCAGATTTAAATGATTCTGAAATTGAATCCTGTTTTTGGTTCTGAAGATGTTTCACAATTGTTAAACTACTTCAGGCATTTATTTGTCATTTCTAATATGTGAAAAATTAATAAAAAACAATGTAATTGCAAAACATTTACTATGAATGACCCAAAAGTTCAGTAAAAGTCGACAGTCTACTTGTTTCATTCAACCCTTAACTCTCTGGGCTCTATGCTCTATTTGTGTCCAGTTCACTTTCTTTTTTTTAACCATTTTAGCTGTGTTAATGCATATGGAATGAAATTTAACATCAGCATGTTTTTTGATTCTTCATTGTCAGTGTTGTCAGACAACATTTAAATATTTCTAGTATTTATGTTGTTGATTAAAGCTAACATAGAAATAGCCACACAATGCTGTACGTGTTTCTATTGTGAAGATTGATACCAGATGTGTTCTATAAAAACCATCAACAAAGTTAAAGCAAGAGATTCACAAATAACTTTATTGGACATTATAAACTACATTAATTTAAACAATTTACAACACTGGAAACATGTATAAAAGAATCTAATAAATGGATTAATTAAATACTGTAGTGTACAATTTACAATCAACTAACTATTTAAAATCAAAAAATAGTTGTGGATGAAGTTAAAGCTGAATTTCACTGTCATATGTAAGTTTGCTTAATAAAAAGAAGTAGTTGAATCAACAGTGCAACAGAATCTTTAGTGACAAGTATTTAAGGTAAACACAAGAAACTTGTGCTACAGAAAATGGAGCAGACTCAGTGAATAGCTCCCTAAGCTTAACATCCTAAGTCCTATGATAAGTATTAATTTAGCTATACAGACTAATGAGCAGTGATAACTAACATGTCTTTGGGGTCATCAGGTGGGAACCTCCTTTCACCAGTGTTTCGTCTAGTTGGTCCCACGACACCTCCAGGAGGCTAGACAGTGATCACTGGCGTCCCAGAGTCACTCCCCTAATGCCAGCCATCACTGCTCCTCACACCACGACTATTTTCTTTATCTTGCCTATGCTACCACAAACAACACCATCATCAACTCCGACAAAACACACCAGCAGATTCAGCAAACAAACTCCCCTAAACAATTGGAGAAAGTGGCGGCCCTTTTGAATAAGGGAGGTAGAGTCAAGGAGAGATGCCTTGTTGGGCTAAACTCTCCCCCGCCGGATTAGGCTGTGCTCTACCTCCCCCTACTCCCCCACTCTCCAAGACGATGAGGGAGGTAGAGTCAGGGAGAGGTGCCTTTTTGGGCTAGCTCTCCCCCGCCGGATTAGGCTGACATAACCATAACCTGGTTATGTCGCCACGTATACCGGCCTTGCGACAGACTAACCTTACAGCCTGACAAAATTGAGCTATACTTTTAAAGTTGCAGTACTTGAACCACCAATGAACATAGCAGCGTCTCCATTTACCCAGAGTTTTAGGTTCTTGGGGAGTTGCAATACATCATAAGTGCCCCTATCAAAAATCTAATACTACTTCCTCCAACGCCACAGCTCTTTCCAGCTAAGCTTTTTCTTGTCTACACCTTCCCAATTCACCCACTGTCCCTGCTTAGGCCTGAGCCACTGGCCTTTGCACCCCTTAATATTTCCTCCTGTCTACGAACCTGCTCCACAACTAGCTTTCTTCTTTCCTTTGGGACCTGCTCTACTCCACACCGGTTTGCCTCGGCCAAGCCTCCCCGGCCTATTTGGACATTTACCCACAATTCTCTGTATGCCTGAGCATTCTTCTGCCTCCTGCACTGCCATTCTTGGATTCCAATTTCTCCCTTGTATTGGGTTTGGAACCACCTTACTAACTACCACATCTTTACTCCCAGATAACAGGAGCTCTGTTCCTAACCTTGTATCATTTTAACTCCTCCACTAGACTAGTTACTGGGAGCTGAAGTATGCCTTTCCCATACAGTGCCACCGTACTTAAACATCTAGGAACACCTAGCCACTTCCTAATGTAAAAGCTAACTAATCTTTCCATTTTCTCTGCAGCAGATAATGGGATCTCATAAACAGACAGTGGCCACATCAGCCTGGGAAATAACCCGAACTGCAGACACCACAACTTCAATTTTCCTGGAAGCCCTGATTTATCTATTCTATCCAGTCCCTCAGCAACATCCTTCCGAAACTGCACTACCTGTTCTCCGTCATTCAAGTCTGCCTTGTACCACCTACCTAGACTCTTTACCAATTTTTCCCTAATTATTGGAATTTCCTCTTCGTCTATTACAAACTTCCTATCACTTAACTTCCCTCTACTTATTGAGATACTTCTAGACTTACTAGGCTTGATTTTCATACTAGCCCACTTTAAGTTTTTATCAAGTCTCTCAAGTACTCTTTTCATACATGGCACCGTTGTAGTTATCAACGTCATGTCATCCATGTAGGCCCTAATTGGTGTAAGGCGCATTTTACTTTCTCAGCAAAGTGGTTCCACAAAGGGTTTATATCTTGATGCTTCATGTGAGCAGTGCAACATCTACTGGCCTGAATGCAAAATGGGCAAATACAAACGTTTGTATGTCACAAATTGAATGTAAGTATAAGGGAAAGCATGATTGTATTTTATATTCCAAGCATAGATTTATATACTGTCAAAGCAAATCAAAATGTTTTATATGCATCAGATGTGTCAATATAAGTCAAGTTAAGCTCAATGTCTTTGTTTTAACTTAAGTGTCAAAACTGTAAGTTAGTTTGCAATGTGGGCAAAGAACATGTAGCTTTACTTTTAAATGTCAGCTTTGGTGGTTTTGCTGTAAAGGTGCAATATAAGATGTGGCCAGAACTTTAATTTAAAATGTTCAAATAATGCAGCCACAGTGATGTCATGATCAAGACCTCCATCTGTTGTATTTGTTGTGCACCAGCGAGCCCCGACCTGTCCTGTGTTGTGATACCACTTTGTGACACTAGACGCTGTGTGAGTCAGTGGTGCGTCAAGTCTACCCTCAGTCCCACGAAGAAGAACAACTTCCGGCAGCGCTTAAAGTTAGCATCACAGAAAAACAGGAATGACTGAACATTCTAAAAGACGATATTCAGCTGCATCCCGAAGGACCGCTCCCGACAAGAAACCACGTTCAATGGCAAAGAAAAGAAGCGACACGAGTAAATCTGGATGTGGCTTTAGGCTCATTTTGTAACTGATGACTGTAACTTGAGATTGTATGGACCCAGTAGACCGAGTGAATACACGTCGATTGCTTCACCATGTTATAACCACTTTACATTACTCTTAGGGGATCAGCTGTGATTGATAGTGCACTAGGTCTTTACATTTCTCAGGAGATTTCAGCATCCCTCTGTCTTTATCAGGACCTGAGCCAGTACAGATGCAGTAGCGCCTCCACCCGTCTCACCAATGGCAAAGAGTCCAGACACAGTGTGGAGGGTCTAGGTGAGTAACATGCTATCATTCACTTTTAACAGTAAGACTTGTCTATACCACTGATTAAATCAGACCCACAGTGTAAACATGTTCATACTGCTGATTCTTAATAATGAATATACCACTGCCTTTTTTGTTTTTTTTACTGTATATCCATATTTGTACTACTCAATGTGTTGGTTATATAGTGTGTGTACATTTAATTCTTATCACACCTCTTGTTGTTCACCCTTCACTTTCCTTGTTTACGTTTCATAATATTCATACTGTATGTATTTTTGCATATTCATATCTATCCTCACAATTTGTTATACTCACACAACAGATCTAACATGTCTGAATATAAAGAACTTGTATGATCTAAAATAATTGTCCTATCACATGTTTGTCTGTATCAGGACCAGAAGTCCAGTCTAATCTTCACCAATGATGGACCAGCACCTGCCTTTTGCACATCCCCTAATCAATACCTTTTGCACATCTTGCCCAGCAGGAGTTTTGTCATTCTAAAACACTTTTGTACATAGTTGTGGTAACGTCTCTATATGTATCTATTTATATATGACTGTTGCAGTATTTTCCTTATATTTTATTTCCTATGAATATGTTAATTGGATACTACACCAAGCCAAATATCTTATAAGTGAAAATGTGCTTTGTATGTGTACACAGCTCTTTCTCTTCCAGTGTCTTTGTGTTGCCTCACCACTAATGTGTTTGATATGAAGGTTGATATGAATCTCTTCTACAACTTCTTCACGTGTACATTTGTTCAGATTTATTCATGAAGTCTTTTAGTGATTACATTTTATGATAAATTAGGTTTAAATGGATGATTGATGCATCTTTTATGTTCTGAAGTCCTTAGAATGCTTCAAAAACATTTCATAGTGAAAAGAGGAGCTGCTCGACATTCCTTCATTTTTCCTTTTGTGTTTTCACAGGATGGCAGAATCCACCTCGGGCAACAAAAGGTAAGTCTGTTAAAAGCAGTTTGTATTTTGTGTAATTGCATTTCCACACAGATCATAGTTAAACATTTAAGATGAATTAAAATGATATTCTGTTTATTACATTTAAGTTGTCTTCATATCGAATATATCAGAAAACAACGTGGATGTGAATATTAATATTTGGCTTGAATATTACAATTAAAATACTTGTTTGGAAACTTGCTGTGTCTGATTTGTTTTTAAGGAACTTATTGTGATATAGTGATGGAGTAATGAGGAACTACTCAGTAACAACTGTTTATCACTTCACTGACCAAAGCTCTACAAATAGTAAACTACCAGTTAAACCACAACCATGTAAATGTAAGGTGTAACATAGCCTGCTTTATGCTGAGAGATGTGTATTAGTTAGCAGATGTTTTTAAAAACAAAACTGTTGTTGACTGTAACTATATGTACCTCGGCTCAAATTAGGGTCAAAATGATTTTGAGCTTGTAAAGTGATGTTCACAAATAAGTCCAATGTTTGTAGTTTTAAATCAACCTTTGTCAACCTGTAAAATAAATCTGTGTGAGAAATTCAAGTTTGCGTATGTGAAACAATTGCGCTTGTGTCGAAGAGATTTGTATTTGTTGAAAGTCTGAATCAAAACTCCACAAACGATCAGTGTTGAGGTTGAACAAAGACACTGTCAAAGAAGAAATGGATTTGTCAACATCTGTGTCGCGATACAGAGAAGAAAACTGTAAAACTCTGGTCAAAAGTTCCCACAGTGACACTGAAGTGACAAGGATCAAACTTTGTACTTGTCAGTGTCACACACTGGGGATGTTGCACACTGAGTTTTACAGTTTTCTGCTCTTAATCTCTGTACACAGACGTCCACAAAAGCTTTTCTTCTTCCCCTGTGTCTTTGTTGAACCTCACCAGTTGCTTTTTTTCTCTCTATTGGTGAAAAAACAGGGACAAATAGAACAGAGAGTTGGGGCTAGCTTGCTAGCATTAGCACTGATCATCAGGATTAGCTTCTTGTCTACAATAATGACTGATCACAATAATAATGGCGGCAATGTATGTGTGCAGTATATAGAGCTGTCCCATTTTTATTAGCTGTAGCATTAGCAGCTGTCTTGCTGGAATTTTTCATTGATGAATGAATTTAACGATTTCATTATAAGATTGCAAAATGAGAAGTGGGGGGGCTGGTTTGCTATCATTAGCATTAGCTCTTTTTTTTTTTCTTGGGGAGAACGGGGACAAACCGGTGACACAGAGCGGGGGCTAACTTGCTGGATAAATTTATCAATTCCATAAGAATGCAAAATAACATGCTGGATAGCTAGCATTAGCATTTTTTAATCTTTATTGGTGACAAACAGACGAACAGAAGGTGACAGAAGATTGCACGATAGACAAGTGAAAACTGCTCTCTGATTATCTTTCAGCTGTCTTCTTGGACTGAACTCGGGCCCTGCAAACTGGGCCAGTGTTAGCCGCCTGGTGGAGGCCGTTTGCAACCAGCTCTGCGTCTTCACCCGGTGGCCACGTGGTCCAGAGGGACCGTGAGGACTCGCTGATCACATTAAAACTGCATTAATTTCAACAATTTACAATCAACTGTAACTGACAAAACTAGAATACAGTTGTGACTGAAGGTGCAGGTGAACTTCACTGTCACAAGACAAGTCTGCATCATAAAGAGGTGGATAAATCTTATTTAGTAACAAGTATAAATTATAGTAGAGATGTAAAATAATACTTCATAGCTCAGTGAGGACAGAGCAACAGTCTGACAGCTTGACTGTTGTGTGATAAACCATTGTCCTGCTTTCCTCCCAGTGCATGCTGGGATACATTCCAGTACTTTTTTGTTTGAAGTTTGAATGTTTGATGTGATGAAAGAAAGTTTGTTACATTTCATCCAGAATTACAAAGTTTGAATGTAGAAGTCACATGAATGTAAAACTAATAAGATTCACCCTGAAATTACAGAGAAGTTCGTATGGACATTAACCTTTATATTAACAAGCTACATTTTTAATTACAGATAATTACTATTTTTATTTTTATTCATTTTACATAGATTTGTATGTAATTTAAGAAAGCAGAAAAAATACTGTATAAATAATACAGTAATTTGTACAGAAATGGGAAATAAATGTAATTCATTATTATTGGCATAATGCTTAAAATACAAGTTTGGCTGTTAATTCACAGATCATTTCTATCATTTTACAGACTTTTGTTCACAATTTTAAAAAACAGAAAATTAGTTGAAAAACTTTGTTATTTTCCATAAAATAAGGATTATTTTTCTACAGTGTAGCATTTTGCAAAAGCAAACAGGAGATGGACATTTTTGTCCACAAACATGCTAAGTGGGAGTTTTTATGTTTTTCTGTCACTGTACAAAAAAGTAATGATGCATAAAAATCATTGATACTGCTAATTATTGACATACATTTAGCTGCAATGATGGTTAAAAAATAAATCAGGTAGCATTTATTATTTGGTAAAAAAAGTTGTGATTTTTTGCTTTTCTCCCTTTATAAATCATTAGCATTATGTGATCTAACAGGCATTTAAAGGGTTAAAATTCTGAATTTGAATGAAATTTTGGTTTTCATGACCAGGACTGATGCAAATTTAAAAAATCAAGTCGGTGAAAGTGGAAAAATCTTTTAATATATATTAATTTTATAGCATTTTGGGAATGCAAACAGGAGGTGGCCATTTTTGGCCACGAACACGCTGAGTGGGAGTTTTATCTACTTTGCTTTCCCTGCACAAAAATAACAATGCATAATAATCAGTGTTGTTGTTAATCAGTTACATATTTCAGACTGTGCTATTAATAATACAAGAAAATCCAATAGCACTAAGAATATAGAAAACTGTTTTGGTCTCTAGAGCTAATTTCCTCCTTCATGACACCTGTTTATATAACTCACCTGTTTACATTTTATTAAGGACTAAAGTTATGGAGGATTGTGGGCGTGGCCTCTTTGAATGACAGGTGGGTGAGCGTATGCTTGACACAAGTCACACACGCCCCTCCTCTTTGCCCATTCTTGGATTAGCCAGGAGTTGGGTGGAGTCAGACACTGCCAAGATGGTGACAGTGGAGCAGCTCACTCTGAGCTTCAGAAACCTGTGGGTGACATCACAGAGGCAACGTCCATCTTTATTACAGTCTATGATTTTCAGTCCAAGTGTGATTCATCAAACAACATGAAGAGTAAACGAACGACTGAAGAAGAGTGTTAAAAAGATTAAAATCTTAAAAGATTGTTGGAGAGGCCGAACAAAATATTAATAAGAATTCTTAATAAAGATGTGACAAAAATATCTCAGATTTCAGGTAAAAACACTCAGAGAAACCAAATCCTGCAAGGTTTGGATGGTGGGTCCAGGTGGGCGGGGCTTGGTGACTGCTTTGTTGTGACATCACAAAGTTCCAGAAGTCCTGACGGCTGGTTTTAAGGCTCAGTTTCTGAATACAGGCTGTGTGCATTTCTCTGTGGACTGAGGCTTTGATACTTTCACAGTATTAATATAGAAGCTAGACCTGATCTATAATCACACTACA
This sequence comes from Seriola dumerili, assembly GCF_002260705.1. NCBI lineage: Eukaryota > Metazoa > Chordata > Actinopteri > Carangiformes > Carangidae > Seriola > Seriola dumerili. Next base: position 413,103 of record NW_019174521.1, on the reverse strand, counting down.
CATGGACAGAGACCTTTACACTGGAGGAGCTTTAACTGTGACACATGCTGGACACAGTTTTATTAAAGGTAATTCTCAGGACGGACACAGACACAAAGTTAATAGATTGAACCGGTTTGATGTGGACGTGGTCTCAGACAGGGTGGGGTGGTGGGGTGATTCATGAGAGGATCAAACTTTGGGCGAATGAAGAGTTTGATTCACAGAGTGAAGGAGGAGGGAGAGGAGATAAAGGAGCAGTCAGACAGAGCTGTGGTCACTCGGCTCCTCTCATGATGGAAGAGGCTGAGCTCTGCTTCCCACAGCTCCTCAACACCTCCTGCAGGAGGCCGCAGCCTCCTCACTCTGAGGCTCTGCTCGTTTACATCCTGCTGTTCTTCATCTCTGTGCTCACTGCCGCTCTCAACCTGCTGCTCATCATCTCCATCTCCCACTTCAGGTAAGTGCACACCTGAGTGCAGATCCACTGTTGTCCTGAGATTCACAGGAAGAAAAAGAAGAGCTGATGAAACCATGTTTAAATCCACAGCTTGTGTTGTTGAGTTTCTGTAGAAAATAATCTCCACTCATCAGAGTTTTACAGGTTCACAGGTTGATATGAAACCACAGGAAACACTGGATTATTGTTGATGTCAAAATAAAATGTCAGTGGTCTGAAGTTTTCAATCATTTAACATTTAACTTGTGAACTGTCTCCCTGTTTTTCCAGCTTCTGTCCTGTAACTTCAGGGTCCCTCACAGCGTGGGAACTTTGACTTTCAGAGTTTTCTACTTTGCATCTGTGTTTTCTTTTGTGTAACCTGGTGACTTTTATTTTAACGCTAACTACAAATGTGTCCACAGGTTCACTGACTCTGATGTAAAACCACAGGGTTGAAGTAGATTTGACTCAGTCTGATGAACCTGCTGCTGCCTGTAGCTGTGGTCTTTTACTCTGATGAACTGTGGTTTGAATGATTCTTGGCTGCTGTTTCTTCATCACCTTGTTGGTGTCCTGTGGTTTCAGGCAGCTCCACTCCCCCACCAACCTCATCCTTCTCTCTCTGGCGGTCTCGGACTTCTTCGTGGGCCTCCTGGTGATCCCGGTTGAGATCCTCATGACGGGGACCTGCTGGGTCCTGGGAGATCTCATGTGTGCGCTGTACTTCCTCCTGCCTTACACCCTGATCTCCGCCTCTGTAGGGAGCATGGTCCTCATATCAATCGACCGCTACGTGGCGATCTGTGACCCCCTGCGTTACCCCACCAGGGTCACTGTGAGGGTGGTGACGGCCGCTGTATGTCTGTGTTGGCTCTGCTCTGTTGTCTACAGCGTTGCCATCATGTATGATCACCTGAAACAACCGGGCAGGTATAATCCCTGCCATGGAGAGTGTGTGGTTAACGTGGCGGGAGACGTGGACCTCGCTGTCGCCTTCGTTATCCCCATCGCTATCATCACAGGTCTGTATGTGAGAGTGTTTGCAGTGGCGGTGTCTCAGGCTCGTGCCATGCGCTCTCACACTGCCGCCGTCACAGTCGGGTACTCGATGACTCTGACGGTGAGGCGGTCTGAGCTGAAGGCGGCCCGGACTCTGGGGGTTCTGGTCGCTGTGTTTCTGATCTGTTACTCTCCGTACTACTGTCTGTCTATGTCGGGTGGAAACATCCTGGTGGGTTCCCCCACTGAGGCATTCATAAGCTTTGTGATGTACTTTAACTCCTGTCTGAACCCGCTCCTCTACGCCCTGTTCTACCCCTGGTTCAGAAAAGCTGTGAGACTCATTGTCACTCTTCAGATCCTGCAGCCTGGATCCTGTGAGGCCAGCGTCCTGTAGAGACTCTGATGAACCTTCTGGGATTGGTACTGTAACGGTACTCTTATTGATTATTTTTGTTATGTTGTAAGGAAAACGAATTAAGAACAGAATTAACATAGTATTATTTGATCATATTAACATTCTTAATAGCAACTTCAACAGAATTGTTATCACATCACTGTTATAGACTGATTTTGTAATGATGGAAATCTTTCTCTGAGTGATCTGAACCTGAAACTGAATTTCTGAACAGTTCAGATGATGACTCTAAGAACACACCCAGAACATCTCACATTCCACTTTTCATCATTAACCATCATCATTAAGCTTATAATGAAAATACATACTAATTCTAAAAACCCTTTCTCTGCCACTGTCACTTACACATCAAGTTACTTTACTGAGCCATACTAGATTTTTATGTTTATATATACATATAAATCTATATATAGATACATATATATCTATATATATGTATAAACACACAGGGACATGTGCATATATGTGTGTATATGTCGATATAAATAGAGCCTAAAACTGTAGTTAGACACTAATAATGAATAATAATAACCATCATTAGCTAACAGCTGCTGCGTTGGTCACAAAAAATAATGATAATGATTATAATAATAATAATGATAATGATAAGTTTGATTTATAATACAGCACCTTTCACAACACAGTCACTAAGATCAAATTGAAGACAAACAATAAAATAGATGATTAAAATAAATGTAAAAACAGTTGAAAGATTTGTGGAGGAGATAGAGAAAAGTGTGAATTAAATGTAAAGGGATGGATAAGATAAGAAACAAGAGAATGACTTAATGATAATAGATTTAAGAAGTTGGATTCAGACCCATGGTGTCATCTCTATTTAACCTGTCTGTTGTGGTCATTAATGTGTAAGTAGTGGTTTGATTTTCATGTCTTCATTTGGTTCCTCTTTATGTGCTGATATATTTACACAGTGTCAGTCAGAGAGAGAGAGAGAGAACGAGAGAGAGAGTTTGCCTATGGAAAGCCGGTGTCTCTCTGTCACTCAGCTCTGTGATATTTTTACCTCCTCTGTCAGCTGTGTTTCCTCTCAGTCCTCAGAGAGTCTGCAGTCAGAGCAGCAGCAGCAGCAGCAGGAGGGAGACGTGGCTCAGGTACAGTCTCTGGTCTCTGGTCTCTGGTCTCTGGTCTCTAGTCTCTCTGGTCTCTGGTCTCTGGTCTCTCTGGTCTCTAGTCTCTCTGGTCCCTGGTCTCTGGTCTCTAGTCTCTCTGGTCTCTGGTCTCTCTGGGCTCTGGTCTCTCTGGTCTCTCTGGTCTCTCTGGTCTCTCTGGTCTCTCTGGTCTCTCTGGTCTCTCTGGTCTCTCTGGTCTCTCTGGTCTCTCTGGTCTCTCTGGTCTCTCTGGTCTCTCTGGTCTCTCTGGTCTCTCTGGTCTCTCTGGTCTCTCTGGTCTCTCTGGTCTCTCTGGTCTCTCTGGTCTCTCTGGTCTCTCTGGTCTCTCTGGTCTCTCTGGTCTCTCTGGTCTCTCTGGTCTCTCTGGTCTCTCTGGTCTCTCTGGTCTCTCTGGTCTCTCTGGTCTCTCTGGTCTCTCTGGTCTCTCTGGTCTCTCTGGTCTCTCTGGTCTCTCTGGTCTCTCTGGTCTCTCTGGTCTCTCTGGTCTCTCTGGTCTCTCTGGTCTCTCTGGTCTCTCTGGTCTCTCTGGTCTCTCTGGTCTCTCTGGTCTCTCTGGTCTCTCTGGTCTCTCTGGTCTCTCTGGTCTCTCTGGTCTCTCTGGTCTCTCTGGTCTCTCTGGTCTCTCTGGTCTCTCTGGTCTCTCTGGTCTCTCTGGTCTCTCTGGTCTCTCTGGTCTCTCTGGTCTCTCTGGTCTCTCTGGTCTCTCTGGTCTCTCTGGTCTCTGGTCTCTGGTCTTTGGTCTCTGGTCTTTGGTGTCTCTGGTCTCTCGTCTTTGGTCTCTGGTGTCTCTGGTCTCTGGTCTTTGGTGTCTCTGGTCTTTGGTGTTTGGTCTCTGGTCTCTGGTCTTTGGTCTCTGGTCTCTGATCTCTGGTCTTTGGTCTTTGGTCTTTGGTCTCTGGTCTCTGGTCTTTGGTGTCTCTGGTCTTTGGTCTTTGGTGTCTCTGGTCTTTGGTATTTGGTCTCTGGTCTTTGGTGTCTCTGGTCTCTGGTCTCTGGTCTTTGGTCTTCGGTGTCTCTGGTCTTTGGTCTTTGGTGTCTCTGGTCTTTGGTCTTTGGTCTCTGGTCTCTGGTCTTTGGTGTCTCTGGTCTCTGGTCTCTGGTCTTTGGTGTCTCTGGTCTCTGGTCTTTGGTCTTTGGTCTCTGGTCTCTGATCTCTGGTCTTTGGTCTTTGGTCTTTGGTGTCTCTGGTCTTTGGTCTCTGGTCTGTGGTCTCTGGTCTCTGGTTTCTGATCTTTGGTGTCTCTGGTCTTTGGTCTTTGGTCTCTGGTCTCTGGTCTCTGATCTCTGGTCTTTGGTCTCTGGTCTTTGGTGTCTCTGGTGTTTGGTGTTTGGTCTTTGGTCTCTGGTCTCTGGTCTTTGGTGTCTCTGGTGTTTGGTCTTTGGTCTTTGGTCTTTGGTCTCTGGTCTCTGGTCTCTGGTCTCTGGTCTTTGGTGTCTCTGGTCTCTGGTCTTTGGTCTTTGGTCTCTGGTCTCTGGTCTCTGGTCTTTGGTCTGTGGTCTGTGGTCTCTCTGGTCTCTGGTCTCTGGTCTTTGGTGTCTCTGGTCTCTGGTCTCTGATCTCTGGTCTTTGGTCTGTGGTCTGTGGTCTCTCTGGCCTCTGGTCTTTGGTCTCTGGTCTCTGGTCTCTGATCTCTGGTCTTTGGTCTGCGGTCTGTGGTCTCTGGTCTCTGGTCTTTGGTGTCTTTGGTCTCTGGCCTCTGGTCTTTGGTCTCTGGTCTCTGATCTCTGGTCTCTGGTCTCTGGTCTGTGGTCTCTCTGGTCTCTGGTCTCTGGTCTCTGGTCTTTGGTCTTTGGTCTCTGGTCTCTGGTCTCTGGTCTTTGGTGTCTCTGGTCTCTGGTCTCTGGTCTCTGATCTCTGGTCTTTGGTCTGTGGTCTGTGGTCTCTCTGGTCTCTGGTCTTTACTGTGTCACTGACTCTGAGGTTTCTCTCTGTGATCAATCCTTATTTAACTTTTATTACACTTTTCATCACTGAAATAAGAAACTTATTAACCCATTCATCATTTATGAGCTGCAATAACGTGTAATAACTGGTTTATAACAGACTGTAATTCAGCTGTATCAGTGTGTTTATTAACAGCTCTAACTCCTGTGACACTGATAATGTTTAATCTTTTTATATGTTTTTAATATGCAGAATAAATTCTGAACAGTAATAAACACTTGTAACATATAATAACATTAATAATATGATAATAAACCAGTTATTACATGGTTACACAGAGTATTGATGCTTAATAAAATGTTAGTGTAAATCCTGTTAACATGTTAAAGTGCAGCAGAAGAAAGTTGCACAGAAATGATTTATATACCATTATATTTTTGTGTGATATACATGATTAATGAGAATAAATGAATGTTAAACAAGTAAACTGGTTTTAATGTGTTGTCTGCTTAATTATCATTTCAGTTTTGTTATAATGTTCACTTCATCATTGGTTTGCTTTATTCAGTCACTTGACATAATATTAATTTTAATTAATTATTCATAATTTGTTTATTTATTTTGACTTCCATCATTTCTCATCTCATCTACTCTGACTTTCATCTGTTCTTCTGATGTTGAATGTTCATCAGGGATTTCATTTTCATTATTCATGTCGACATTTTAAACCATTTCATTAAAGTGTAACGTTACAGAAAAGTATCAATCACGTACTAACCTTTAATGCAGTTTTTGACTCATCAGATTGTGAATATAATCATTTACCTCCTGAAAAAATCCAATCCATTTATCAATAAGTCAAAGAGCTTTTATTTATGGATTATTCACAAATAGAAATAAACACACCGACCAGAGAGAACCAACATGATTACAAATGATTAATCAAACCTTTAGTTTTAATTTATAGAGCCTTGTAAAGTCTTGTTCCTGTGTGTGATTCTGATACCTGTTAGAGAACCACAGTCAGTGTCGTCTGGAAGCCAAAGCAGCTGCTGCTTCTTCATTTGTTCAAATAAACAATCTGCAGCTTCTGTTCAGATTCAAATGTGAAGATTATTGAATAAAATAATAACTGGTTATATCTAACCCTAACCTGGATGAAAGGGTCAGAAATCACTGAATACATAGAAGCTTTGTTCTGTGTTCTGCAGGAGATTCAGTGTTTAAAGAAGAGGAAACTCCAGCAGCCGATATACAGCTGGAGGACAGATCCACACCAACACTGTCCACCAACGTTGGATCACACGATGAAAACAAAGGGATATAAAGAAGAATAAGGCGGGAAACTGAAGGAAGAGTGGCTGAATAAAGAAAACAGAACTGGAGCTTTGAGAAAACTTCACTGTAGAAACACAGACATTTTTCATTTCCCAGCTTCCAACAGGATCTTAGTTCAGTCTCCTTCATGACGACTGGAGAGACTGAGGAGACATGTGGAGGACAAGAGAAGGCAGGAGGGATGATGGGAGGACAAGGAGGAGGAGGAGGGAACATGACGCTTGCTCCGTCTTTCACCACCCTCAGCACTATCGCCATCCAGGCCGGACAATCACAGATTGTTGTCTCTGTCCTCAGGGTATGTGGTTAACAACAAGTCCTCCATCTTTGCTGACACAGCACATTAACTCACTGAAACCCAGTGGATCCAGACCAGAACAACCCAGCTCATGACTGAGCTCCAGTGTTTGTAACATTAGATCATATATGACATTTTATATCGGTCATGAAATGACAAGCTAACACTGTAAATGAAAGGGCGAGCTATCAGCTAGCTAACATTAGTTAGCTAAACTGTAACTTAAGGCTAAAGTTAGAAACTAGCTAACATTAGTGTTCATCTGTAGATACTTGACACAATCTAATTCAGAAGCTCTGAAGGTAAGAAAGTAAAGTGTATAGCTATATAGTTAGCTACTGCTACTTAAATTTACCTACAGTGTCTGTGTGATACACAGGAGCAGAGACTTCAGGATGCATTCAGCCTCCTCCATTCAGCTTCATGTTATAACTGTGGGCAGATGTGATCAGCTACAATAACTTATTGTCATTAACAATGATAAGGCTAAAGTTAGGAACTAGCAATAATTAGTTAGCTAATCTGTAGCTTAAGGCTAAAGTTTGGAACTAGCTAACATTAGTTAGCTAAACTGTGACTTAAGACTTAAGTTAGAAACTAGCTGTAGGTAGCTTACATTTACCTACAGTAAAGGAGCAGAGGCTTCAGGATGCGTACAACCTTTGCGTTCAACTATGTTGTCAACAGGCTGTTATTCAGAAATTTTGAATTCTTGTCCTTCATAGTGAATCTAGATTTCCCCCTGTTTTTAGAACAAGTCAGCTGGTAGAGATCAAATCACAAGAGTCACATTTTAAAAATAAATCTTGAGCAGATTCCATATTTATCTGTTTATAAACCCAGTCATTCTGTCCACTGATTTTCTCGACAGACACTGTGACTAGTTCTTCTAAACCAAAGTGAAACACTGATGTAGAGGAGTATATCTCATTTCTATCTAATAGCTCATTTTGAACATTCAGGTTTATGTTAGCTGTTAAAATTAGATTCAGCTGATGAGTGTTAGTATAGAGATCCTCAGTTTTAGTTACATGAACTATTGTGAGCTGTGTCGTTAAATAGCTTTGTTTTTGTTAGCAACTGTTAGCTAGGTTTTGGACAGTTATTAGTCTTGATGTAAGTGAGCTAACTTCATTGTAGTGTTAGACTGTTAGATTCAAATGAAATGAGCCATTAAACTCTTTCTTTTTCAACCTTTCACAACATTAGCCTGATTTTCAGACTGTTAGCTTTGACTTTAGCTTCAGTGTCAATGTTAGCTCAGTGTAAGTTTTTTATTAGTTTTATGGGTATTTATTTAGCTTGTAGCCTGTTAGCTTTGACTTGAGCTGGTTATAGTTATAGAGCCTCGTCAGTCAGTCACTGTTCTGTCCATGTGCTGTTTCCTGTTATAGCACAGACTATTTACTGATGCTGCTGTTGTCAGTGTGTGTGTGTGTGTGTGTGTGTGTGCGCGCGTGCGTGCGTGCGTGCGTGTGTGTGTAAAGGGGAATGTGTATTTAAATATGTTCATGTGTGCATGTATGTGGGATAATAGTTTTTGGAGCTGTTGACAGTGTTTTTAAAGTGTGTGTGTGTGTGCGTTCGTGCTTGCGTGTGTGTGTGTGTGTGCGCATGCGCGCGTGCCTTGACACGTGTCATGTTGAGTCCTTTTTAGCCAACATACCAGAGATACTGTATCATCCTGAGGAATGCTGCAACAGACACACACACACACACACACACACACACACACACACACAGAAACACGTGTGTGCAGAGATACATGCAGTCCATGTTGACCTCCAGCGTCGCCATGTCGCTGTGTGGGGAACAAAAACAAACCAGAACACAGTGAGACAGTATTAACACTTTAACAGACTCTAACCATCTTCATCACATGGATCATTATCTATTATTACCTCATCAATTAAACTAAAACAACAACTTATCGTGTTATAACCAGAAGGTCGATGTAGAAAGATACAGTACCTGTTGTTACATGTTATAACAAGGTTCATTGTTCATCAGTCATCAAATTGAGACAGTCACGTGTCAGTACTGCAGGACAGAACAGGCTGTTTTTTTATCTCGACTCACGTGTATTTGTGTGTTTGTGTGTTTGTGTTTTTGTGTTCAGAGTGGGTCTCTGGTCCACCTCCAGCTGGTCCAGGTCCATCCGGGTCTCTGTGAGATCGGATCAAACCAGGAGGAAAACCAGAGACTGATCCAGGAGCAGCAGCAGCTGCTGGAGAAACTCAAGGTACAGACACGAAAACATGTACAATCAATTACAGGTTTTGATGGTTTTGATTATTTATACTTGTTAGCACACTGCTATACTCTGTATGCTAATGCTAATGCATGTTAGCTGACTGCTATTTGATAACTAGATACCAATCAGGTAATGTTAATAAATTAGCTTCACATTAGCAGAGCTTTTGAGTATGAAGTTATGTGCTAATCCTGCGTCTTCTTTGTCATCCCAGCGTCATGAGAGCGAGGTGCTGGCAGTGGTGGAAAATGGCCAACAGACAGAGCAGAGGAGGAAGAGGAGGGAAGAACGGATGACGGAACAGAAGTGGAAGAAGAAAAAGGAGGAAGAGGAGGAAGTGTACAAGGCCATGGGGGTGTCTCTGAGCGAGGGATGGTCGCTGCTCCTCCGCCTGCTCCAAAGACGACAGGAAGTCCTGATGTTGGCATCAGACTTTTACCGCCGAGCTCTGGAGGTAAGATGCTTCACCATGACAACAAGGAAGTGATGCCATTTTGAATTCTACTCTATAAGAACTACGTCTCTATAGCAGGTCTGACGTCACCTCATGTCTGTGTATTAAAGCTGAAATGTGAGGAGACTGAATGGAGACTGTGTGTTGTTGTTTGGAACTGAAGCTCAGTGTCATGTGACACTTGCAGGAATACATGTTGAGCTATTGTCAGGCTGTGGTGACCTCTGACCCCTGACCTCCTGTTTGTTTCAGCTCTCACGTTCCTCAGGCGGTGTGGTGTATTTGCTGGTTCTGTGGCGTGTCACGGTGAAGCCGCGCTCATTGGCTGGCAGCCATTTTATTAACAACATCTGCTGCGTGCGCTCGGTCACCTGCTGCAGCCGTCGTCTAAAACTGTCCAACAATGAGCTTCCTGTTTCTATTTCCATCCTCACACACAGTAACTGGACCAAGACACAACACAGCACAGAGGTGACGTGTCAGTCAAACTCCTGGTCAACAGGAGACCTTCAGTCTGTGGTGATGTCAGCAACGTTAATTAATGTGAAGCTTCAGGCTGTTGGTTAATCACTCTGCCAAAGATTGTTTGTGAGTGAAGACACATCACTCTGGAACATCTCTCTGTGACCTCGATGAGCTGAGTGTTTCTAGTTCCACATTAGGCAGGTTTGTGCAAAATAGAAGAGATTTGTTTTAGAAAGCACAAATAGTGAAAGTTGTGTTTCCACCGAGTGAAGTTTTTCTCCTCACGACATCACTCCAGTTAAATGACAACAGATTTCCAGCATCTGCCTTTGACTGTCTCTCTGGGGCCTGATACGACAGAAAGAGTGTTTCCATGACTCATTTCAAATTGCTCATTAAACAGGTTAATGAAACCTGACTCTTCACGAACTACACGATCCAGAACTCTGAGCTTAACGAGCAGATTGATTAATCTGATGACTCTGATCGTTTCTCTGACGTTCAGACTGAAGCTTCAGGTTATCAGTGGTGATCAGGGCAGCTTCAGTGACTCTTCTACATTGATCCTGTCTCTCTCTCTCTGTCTCTCTCTCTCTCTGTCTCTCTCTCTCTCTCTCTCTCTCTCTCTCTCTCTCTCTCTCTCTCTCTCTCTCTCTCTCTCTCTCTCTCTCTCTCTCTCTCTCTCTCTCTCTCTCTCTCTCTCTCTCTCTCTCTCTCTCTCTCTCTCTCTCTCTCTCTCTCTCTCTCTCTCTCTCTCTCTCTCTCTCTCTCTCTCTCTCTCTCTCTCTCTCTCTCTCTCTCTCTCTCTCTCTCTCTCTCTCTCTCTCTCTCTCTCTCTCTCTCTCTCTCTCTCTCTCTCTCTCTCTCTCTCTCTCTCTCTCTCTCTCTCTCTCTCTCTCTCTCTCTCTCTCTCTCTCTCTCTCTCTCTCTCTCTCTCTCTCTCTCTCTCTCTCTCTCTCTCTCTCTCTCTCTCTCTCTCTCTCTCTCTCTCTCTCTCTCTCTCTCTCTCTCTCTCTCTCTCTCTCTCTCTCTCTCTCTCTCTCTCTCTCTCTCTCTCTCTCTCTCTCTCTCTCTCTCTCTCTCTCTCTCTCTCTCTCTCTCTCTCTCTCTCTCTCTCTCTCTCTCTCTCTCTCTCTCTCTCTCTCTCTCTCTCTCTCTCTCTCTCTCTCTCTCTCTCTCTCTCTCTCTCTCTCTCTCTCTCTCTCTCTCTCTCTCTCTCTCTCTCTCTCTCTCTCTCTCTCTCTCTCTCTCTCTCTCTCTCTCTCTCTCTCTCTCTCTCTCTCTCTCTCTCTCTCTGTCTCTCTCTCTCTGTCTCTCTCTCTCTCTCTCTCTGTAGTTTGCGGTCAGTATCGACAGGGTTGAGGATCTCCAGATCAGACCAGACGACAGACTGACTGAAGTTCAGCTCAGATACGACTCCATGAGGAGAGGTAACAGTGTTCACATGAGTCATGATCAGACTCTGGTTTTAACCCAGTTTAACCCTCACCAGGTTGTCTGGTAATAAACTGGTGAGTTCTGGTGCTGGTTCTGGTTCTGGTTCTGGAGTAGCTTTATGTTGTGAATCAGTGAAACACTTCGCAGGATATAAAAGTCTCTGTCTCTTTATGTTTTCATTGCAGATCTTCTGGGGAAATCTCTGCAGGTTTTAAGCAGCAGCAACGTTCTGCTGCAGAACCTCAGACAGCTGCAGAGAACCGAGGCCCTCCAGAGGAGAGGGGGAGTACTGCAGGATGAGGAGGGGCAGGAGGGGGAGGTGACTGTCAAAGCCTCACTGGGATTAAATGTCGATTAAAAACTGGTCCAATTTCAAATTGAAAGCTTGAACCTGGTTGTTTCTGAATCCACTGGTTTAACTTCTCACCTGCTGCGTCTTCTTCCCAGAGTTCCCAGTGCAGCAGGGGGGCGGCGCTGAGGCTGGAGGAGCTGGTGGAGACGCTGCAGGATCGCAGGAGGAGGGCGGACCAGGCTGTCAGGCTGCAGCTCCAACAGGCGGAGAATGACATCATGGTCCACCAGCAAGAACCACAGTCCAGACTCGGCTCTGAAGTAAGAGACTGGTACTGAGACAGATCCAGTTCTTCATGGAGACTCGGTTATTAGAACCACAGATACAGTTCTAGCTGATGGGACTTCAGCTTCAGTTAATCATTGTTTCAACCATCTACAGATTTCAAAATAAGAGCGCACAAGATCACTATATCCATAGTTAACAGATCATATATATAATGATAACAACATGATGGATGGATGACTGATGGATGAATAGATGAATGGATGAATGGATGGATGGATGGATGGATGAATAAATGAATGACTGATGGATGATATTAGAGGAGGGTAACTCAGTCCTCAGTCTGTTCTGGTCTCAGGTTTTAAATAAATCCTCCTTCAGTTTCAGTCTCTGAATTTAAAAATATTCAGTCGACTGAAAACGAAACGAGACCTTGTTGAGTCAAGGATCCTAAAATCCAGTTCATGATCCTGAACAGGTTTTCCCAAAACCACCAGAACCCAAAACGCTCTCCACTCTCTCTTCACCACAGGACTGGACTCTCACAGTTTACAAACTCCTGGCCCAGGACATTCAGTCTGAATCCACCTCAGCACAGACCACAGACCTTCAGTCTGGATCCAGATCAGATCTTGGTCCTGAGTCCAAGTCAGATCTGAAGTCAGGATCCAATTTAGATGTGAAGCTCGGACTGAGATCACAGAAAACCAGAGACCTTCAGCCTGGATCCAGAGAAGATATAAGGCCTGGATCTGGATCAGAGACCAGAAACTTAGAGTTAGGAGTAAGAACAGATCTAAAGCCTGAATCCGGATTGGATCTGAAGCCTGGAATCAAATCAGATGTGAAGCTTGGATCTAGATCGCATCGAACCAGAGATGTGGACCCTGAATTTAGGTCAGAAGAGACCAGAAACTCCAGATCACAATCCAGACCAGATCTGAAGCTGGACTTCTTACTGGAGGGAAACAGAGACCTGCAGCCTGGATCCAAATCAGACATTCAGTCTGGATCCAGGTCAGATCTGCTGCCTGGATCTAGACCAGAGGAGACCAGAGACATCCAGCCAGCATCCAAACCGGATGTAAAGTCTGAATCCAGATCAGATCTGAAGCCTAGATCTAGATCAGAGGAAAACAAAGACCTGCAGCCAGAATCAACATCTGATGTCAAGTCTGAACCTAGATCAGAAACCAGAAACCTCCCGCTAGGATCCAAATCAGATGTAAAGTCTGAATCCAGATCAGATCTGAAGCCTAGATCTAGATCAGAGGAAATCAGAGACCTGCGGTCTGGATTTAGATTAAACTTGAAGGTGGGATCCACATCAGACCTGAAGTCAGATTCCAATTCAGAGGAGACCAGAGACCTCCAGCCAGCATCCAAACCAGATGTAAAGCCTGAATCTAAATTTGATCTGAAGCCTAGATCTAGATCAGAGGAAAACAAAGACCTGCAGCCAGAATCCAGATCAGAGAAGACTGTGGAGCTCCAGTTAGGATCCAGATCAGATGTAAAGCGTGAATCCAGGTCAGATCTGAAACCTGGATCTAACTCAGAAAAGACCAGAAACCTGCAGCCTGGATCTAGGGCAGACCTGGAGTCAGATTCCACATCAGAGGAGACCAGATCCAGATTAGATCTGAAGACTGGATCCAGATCAGAGGAGACCAGAAACCCAGGAGCCAAGAGTCAAAGTCCAGAAGACCACGCCCACCAGGCATTTCTGACCAATCAGAAGCAAGAGCTGATGTCGTCATGTGAACACCTCGTGGACAAGGTGACACTTTCTTCTTAAGTTGATGTGACAGCATGAAAGAGGCTGCTACTTCATGTAACTATTGAAATGTGTGTGTGTGTGTGTGTGTGTGTGTGTGTGTGTGTGTGTGTGTGTTGCAGGTGTGGAGCTGGGTGCAGCAGGGCAGCAGTGTGTTGTCTAACAGCTCTGAAGCAGGACGTCAGCTCCATGAAGCCGAGGACACTCTGAACACACACCTGCAGCTGCACACACAGGCTGAGGTACACACACACACACACACACACACACACACACACACACACACACACACACACACACACACACACACACACACACATTAAGATGGATCCAGGCTGGAGGAGGATGTTGGTCATTCTTCCTGTCTCCAGTCTGCAGGTCACGATGCAGAGAACCTGAAGCAGATCCTGGATCAGATCCAGGCTCAGACCAGCAGAACCAGTCCGCAGCGTCCCAGTGAGCCCAGCAAACAACTGTCCCCCCTGAAGGCCCTGACAGAGCAGCTGAAGAGAGGCGGCTCGGGAAGAGACCAGACCAGAGCCGGCGCCGCTCGGCCCGGTCCACCTGCCGCTGGGTCACCGAGTCCTGAACTGGCAGTTCGAGTGGATCTGGTCCTGAAGGAGCTGCAGAGTCTGAACAGGAAGATCGACTCAAACCTGCAGCTGCTGAAACCCTACGTCTCATTCCTCCACACAGTACAACAGGTCAGAGGCTCTCAGGTCGGTTCAGCACCAACTAACGGGCTGAAAACAGTAAAAAAAAGTGAAAAAGTATGAAAACATTACAAGTCCTGCATTCAACATTTTATTAAGAGTCCAGTATAAAGTATCATCATCCAAATACTCTGAAGAGTCACGGAAGTGTGGAAATACATTAAAATATAAGATTAAGATGACGTTAAAGCATCTAAAAACAATAACAACTAATTGGAATAAATAAATGTATAAAGAAGTTGTCAAAATAAGTGCTGCTGTGATAAAAGACAATCAAACAAGCAAATGCAAACATGACACAAGATTTAAAAGATGTGACATTTGTGATTTATTGGTAAGATGCAGCAAAACGTTTTAATCTTGAAGATGAAGGGACCTGGGCTGTCAGCTGATGGTGCTCCTGTTTTCCAGGTGGAGGAAGAGATGGAGGAACTAAGGGAGATCTACAGGAGGAGACCAGAGGAGGAGGAGGAGGAGCAGGAGGAGGAGAGGGAAGCTGGTCGCAGTAACAACAGGATTACCAGCAGCTCCAGGTCACCACCGAAGAAGAAGCAGGTCCAGACATGCTGGGAGGAAACGCTGCAGAGACTCGTCACTGCTCAGGAACTGGGAAACAACTACGTCCATACTGTTACCATGGTAACCAGAATGCCAGAAGTCAGGGTTAACATTGAATTGTTGGTCACATCGGATCAGACCAGGTGGTGTGATGAGATCATAGGACAAGAAATGACATCACCTGTGTGTGTGTGCGTGTGTGTGTGCGTGTGTGTGTGTGTGTGTGTGTGTGATGTCAGGTGTCAGGGGCGGGGTTAGACCTGCAGTCTGTGGTCTCGGTGGTCCAGCGGTCCATGGAGAAACTCAACAGAACCAAACAGGAAGTGAACAAGCTGCGGAGTCACCATGACAACCAGGTGCAGCAGCATCAGCAGCTGGAGTCCTGCAGGACGTTCAGACACCGACTGCTGAAGGTCAGAACTACACTGTGTGAACGTGGTACTGGTGGAGGTCTCTCATACTGGGACGTGACCAGTAACTACAGCTGTGAAGTTAATTAAAGAGATGAATCTAAAATACAGATACTCAGCTGAAGTACAAGTACCTCAGATCTGTACTTAAATACAGGTGTTGGGTTCTTCCACCACTGGACTGTGTGTTGATGTGTGTTTTCAGACCCTGCAGGACTTGAAGTCTGTTTCTGAGCTGCTGGACTCCTGTTCTCTGTTGGATCTGGGTTCAGACCTGCAGACCTCCAAGCTGCTGGAGCACTTCAGCCAGGCCAGACCACATTTCATGGTGAGTGTTCAACGTTTGGACTGTGGACTTTGATTATTGGGACTTATTGACACTCATGGGACTATTGGGACTTTTAGACTGTGGTGACTGTTGGGACTGGAGCTGCTGAGACCACCAGGACCTTTGGATCATTGGCACTGGTAAGATGTCCAGGACTTGTGGGACTCCTTGGTGTGTTTTTACTGTTGGGAAAACAGGGACTACTGGGACCATTTTGACTTTTGGACTGAGGCCTTTGGGCAGGTTTGACTTTGGTTCCTTTGGATTGCTAGGACTTCTGGGACTTTTGGGACCAGTGGGTCCTTTGGACTGCAGGGATTACCGGTAGTGCACCATTGGGACTCCTGGGCCTCCTTTGACTGTTAGAACCACTGGAACTTTTGGACTGTTGGGGACTACTGGGAGAGCTAGAACCTCCCGGGACTGTAACAGTCAGGACCATTGGGTCTTTTGAACAATGGGGACTGTGAGGACACTGGGACCCCTGGGACTTTTATATTGCGGGGATCTTTTGGAGAACTGGTTCTTCTGGACTCCTTGGTCTACTTGTAGGGGAGACCGGTGGTGCTGCGACAGTTGGGACCACTGGGACTTTTATGAGTCTCTTGTTCCCTCGATGTATCTTTAGGACTTTTCTTCCTAAATGTTAAACTCTCTTCTTTTGTCCAGCAACTGGATGCTGAGGTGGATCACATGATGAAGAGCTGGGAGACTCTGAGAGGAGTCCAGGACGGGCTGGAGGTGAAGGGAGGAGCAGTGACGGAGGAGGACCTGTCAGAGCTGCTGAACCTCCAGAAGAGAGTGAAGGACAAGATCCAGCAGAGCGAGTCCATCCTGGACGTGACCAGCAGCTTCCACCTCACAGTGAGACGGGTCAGTGTCCTCTGGCGTCTCAGAGCAAAACCTGTTGATGTACATGAAGCAGGACATGTCATGTTGTGTTCTGTGTGTCCAGCTGGAGGCGCTGCTGCACTCAGACCCTGCAGACCCTTCAACTGGTCCAACTGGTTCTGGCGGTTCTGCTGAGACCCAGTTGAACCGGCACAAAGAGGAGCAGCAGCAGATCCAGAATCTGTTTAAAACTGCCTCAGCACTGAAGACAGACATCTGCACCGCCGTCACCCACAGTGTAAGAACACACACACACACACACACACACACACACACACACACACACACACACACACACACACACACACACACACACACACACACACAAACACATAATTTACTGAACATTACTGTCCTCAACATGTACATCATTGATCAATGATCTGATCAGAGATCAGTCACAGGAGACAGGAAGTACTCTTACTGTGATATTGTAACTACAGGAAGCTGATAATAGTACTTGCACTCATGTAGGATGATGAATGCAGTGTTTCCAGCTGGTTGCAGTACTAATACTCACAGATACTTCCTCCTCTGTCAGGGCTGGTCTGGTTTCAGGCTGCAGCAGCTCGACCATCGTCTTCTCTCTCTGGACTCTCTCTGTGTCTCGTGGCTGAAGGAAGCAGCTCAATGTGAGGAGAGACTCCGCAGAGAGCAGCTGACCCGCCTGCTCAACGATGACATCAACCAGGTGAGGTCACAGGTCAGAGGGCAGGGGTCACACAGTTACAGTTGTACATTCTGCTGCTGTGAGTCTGATTCTCTGAGGCCAACATCAGTGATCAGTGATAGTGTTTCTAATCTCAGAGGCTCCGTTTTTATTCATTATTTATTTAATTTATTTGTATTAAAGAATCTGTGTGAAATACAACTGGAGCTCTAATCTTCACCATGGATTGCTTTGTTGCTGTGTTCTGAGTGATCTGATTGGTCAGTAGTCGACAGGTTGATCCTCTGAAGTTAACCTGCTGGTTTTTTTTTTCTGTTACCATGGTGATCTACTGTACCATGGTTAAAAGCCATCCAGCGTTGTGACACCAGAAAACCCTGAGTCAAACCCGATGAGGTGTTATAACAGATGTTGTTATTCATCAGTCTGACCAGCAGGGAGGGCTGCAGCCAGCTGTCTGTCTGTCACACTATAAATATGCAGACAGCTCTGAACCAGTCTGAGTCCTGGTCATTTGTGGCACAATCTGTCTGTGCTCAGATCAATAATCCTTATCATCAATAATTACTGACACGTTCTAATCTCCAGATATTTTCACAGGATGTTTCCTGCAAAGAATTAAAGGAAAAACTGAAATTTCCTTAAAGGAAAAACTCAATTTAAGCTCTAGTTAATATGAATAAATTATTTTTTATGATCATTTATTCATGCATGTTGATTGAGAACAAGTTTAACATTTTATTCAGTGACGGCTGAGAGTCAAAGACTCTCCTTTATTGAACTTAATTATTTTGAAGTGTACCAATTAAACTCTGTCTATGTTTTCATGTTTTCCCTAAAATTAGAACCAAATTAAATAATTCTTTCTAGGAAATGTTCTGTGAAATTAGTCTAAACTTTTAAATGTATTAAGAAATTATCTTCACTTATACTATATATACCATGATTGTTAAACTACTAACACACTGGAACAAAGTTAACCCTCCACAGCTGATTTTAATTAAACCTTTTTAACTTGTTTCACCAAATAGACTGAGAGATTTTAAATTAAACTTTTCTCCCAGCCTTAATTTGGACGACTGTGGTCTGAAGCTGCCACTCGCTCAGTTTAATCACTGTCTAAATATAACTGAAGTCAGCTGGACACATTTAGATTTTATTGGAGTCCATAAAGTCTCTCAGCTCGCTGCAGGAGTCAGTCTCTGCTCTGAATCATAAACTGGACCTGACAGTTCTTTGCTGCTGTCACAGCAGAAGTTAGAAGATGCAGAGCTGAGGTTCTGGATTGTATCAGCTGCAGTTCCTCTAATGTCCACTAGGTGCTGCTATAAGGAAACTGTATTCTCCATGGAAATAAAGTTAATATATTTTTCATCTCTCAGGTGAAGCACGTTGACTTTTCACAACGATGATAAGAACTGTGTGTTTGACAAATGTCATAAAAATGTACTGTAATACAGTAAAAAGATGTTTTAGGTCACAGATAATACTGTGAATTGGAGTATACAGGCAAGTCTGAAATATGTGTATATGCATGAACTGATTATTGAACCCAGCACAGGTCAGAGACTCTGTATGTAATGATGACAAAGACACGAAAAACAACCACAAAGAAACACAAACTCACTGAAAACAAACAGGCTCTTTCTCTAGCTTGAATAATGTGACTAACTTCTTCTAGCACGATTAGCAGTAAGCTTACAGTGCAGTCGTTTGTCCACTGGCCTTGTGAGTAGTCTCTATGTCACCAGGTCTCTAACACTGGGTGAACGTTGCTGTCATACGTTCTGATGTGTCCAGGCCGTCAGGTGTTGATTAAAATGTTCGGGGTGTATTTGTGTTTCCTGACATCACAGTCGTACGGTGGATGTTTGCTCGTCCCACCTCAGCAGCACTCAGGCTTTGTATTTGCTGAATGAGGTGTGGTGAATGATAAACATGTTGGCGCCCTCTTCAGGTAAATCTGTGGAAATACAAAATGTTAAACTTACTGGTTTCACTGGTGTTACTGGTTCAGTCTGCTGTGTCATTGAACAGCAGAACAGCAGCTGCTGCAGGAATGGCAGTGGGAGAGAGAGGGAGGGTAAGAGAGGCTAAATACAGGATGAGTCAGCCAGCAGGTATTTCCCATCATGCACCTGGTGCTGTGTGTCACCAGCACATTGAAACCTGCAAGAGCAGCTCGGGTGAACGTCAGAGACTCACTGCTACAAGCAAACAGGAAACACAAATACAATTTATAAAAGCTTCATATATAAACACTGATGTTACTTTATGAGTCAGTCATCAAGAGAGTGAGTCAGAGTGGATCATCATCTTATCATTGTGGCCCGTTACTGATAACATTCAGGACAAAGTGTCCAAGGAAAGTTGAATTGCGGGCAACTGGACTCTGTTGTAGATACTTGAAGATGTTTCACCTCTTCATCCAAGAGACTCCAAAAACAACTGTGGTTTACACTTGGCCTCAGGTGACTCCAACGACTGTCGTTGCAACAACCAGGAGCACTAACGAACCAAGTGTCATCAATGGCCTTGATAACGACCTTTAAATACCTGGGTCTCCTCACCGGTCAGTCAGAACTGAAGAAGCCTTTTGGATGAGAGGTGAAACATCTTGAAGCATCTACAACCAAATCCAGTTGCCCTCGATTCAACTTTTCTTGGATGACCAAGATCTGGATGACTGAGACTCTTCATAGACATTAAGGACAAAGTATTTTACATTCAGCAGCACTTATTGGAACATATTATATTATAACCTATTGGAAAAAAGATTCTCTATACCTCATCTCATTTATTGTTGCATTACAACCCTCTGCATTTTTTTCTTAAACATTTCCTAAGGTGAAACCTTTTATACACTAAAAAATGCAGCAATGCGACAAAACATAGCAAGTAAAAAGACGGCTTGGTGATGTAAACGTGAATCTAAGTCATGTGCACTCACATGATTTACGCCATCTCCAGGGTCGCCACCATCAGTGTCAGTTTGGGGAATAGTTGATGGAAGCCAGATCAGATCCTGGGTGTACCTCAGGGAATAGTCACTCCCTCTTCAGGGGCATACAGTGCATTCAGCTGCAATCGTGATACAAGCTGTATTATCCTCATAAGTAAATGTTCCTAATGATGGCTTAGAATAAGGTTTTGTTTCCTTTGGCCTTGTTTTGGAGTCACCACCTTTAGAGTTGAGATGGCAACATAAAACAGGAAACATTTGTAACTTGTCCACATCATCGTCACTATGGTACTGAAGCTGTGGACCACATCTTTTGAAGTCAATATATCAGCCCGAGTTCATCATTAACATATCAACAAAGGCCAAGACCAACCTCATCCCAAAAGCTTTGAAAAGATCGCTCAAAGGTTTGTCAGACTTTTTCATCAAGTCTGAAATTCTGCATTAATGTAAATTTTGTATGTACCTCCATGAAGTCTACTTTCTTTATATTTTCTGCTTTCATTTCAAAATAGAATTGCAGAAGGTTCAGCTTCTTTTACTTTTTTTGTTCTTAAGGACGTAGCCATCCTTTCATTCTCAGGAAATGTCTTGCAATCTGTAGACTTCATCAGGCAGAACATTACCCTTAATTTAACTTTACTTATGTTGTGAGTCTTGATGTTGCACATAAATTGCCAATATGAATCCAGGACTGGTCGTATCAACAGCGAGTGATGGCACTGTGATGTCTTTGAGCAGTTGTGACCAACTACATCTTTTTCTTGAACTTTTCTCAAGGTGCTATAGGAACCCTTCATGACAAGATCACTGGTCAAAAATTTCCATTTGGAGGGAGAGGGAATAGGGCTTAACTGTCACTGCTCTGTAATGGTACACCACCACTAAGTACACCATGAACACTCAGATGGATGAGGGGTGAGCTTGAGGGTAAAGAGAAGAAGTGAGACCCAACATGACTATGACCCTTTGTACTTGTTTGTGTCCACACTGCTGAGTCACCTAAAGGGGATCTACATGAATTTGTTGCTGGAATGTGATGATTAAAACATGACTTGTTGTTGAGAACTGGTTCTATTTTTGGTGATTGGTGAATTGGTGATTGTCAACACAGACATTCAGAGTATTTTTGGTTCTTGCTAAGGCTCCCCAGAGGTACAGTACTTCATCCTAGAGTCCACCAGCTGAACTCTGAAGGGTATTTGAATTAATTTTGTATACAAAGTGTGGGTGCGTACTTCATGGTTTAGTTATCCGAGGTACTACAGGGTAGATCATGGTATACTGGGGCACCATAAGGTTCATACCAATTATCTCTTTGGGATATTACAAAGGTCCCATGGGGTGCTTTGTGGTCTTCTAGGGTAGGCTACTTCATGGTTTTTAGGAGGGTTTTTAGTTTGTGGTATTTTTTAGTAATCTTTTTGTGGATCTTCATGGTCTGCAGTACACGTTGGTCATCATTTTGTGGTTCTTTCTTTGTGGTAGTTGCATGCAGTTCCAAATGCTTGCTGAACCCAGGTCTTTCCTGATGATTCATTGATTTGAACCAAAAATCTTTCTGTGCTACTTCATGTTACTGTGGAATAGTTTGTAATACTTTGCAGTACTTCCTGGGACTCTATAGTATCTCTTTGGGGGTCTTAATGTCCCTCAGAGGTAGTTGATAGTACTTAATGGTCTTCTGGGTTACTTTATGGTACTCAGGTATAGTCCATGATACTTAATGGTACTTCCTAGTAATATATTTAGTGTACTGTCCTCAGGCAGACTTTATGGTACTTAATGGCTTTTTGGTATGTCCTGGTACTTTATGGTTAGCACAATGTACTTCCTGGTATATTGAAGTAGTTATGGGTAATCACTGGTGCTCCAAACACTTGCTTAACCTGGTTGTATGTGATTTTTCATGGATTTCAACCAACAATGTTCTGAAGTACTTCATGCTACTTCTGGAATAGTTCATGTTACTTTGCAGTACGTCCTTGTACTCTACAGTATCTCTCTGGGATACTTAATGGTCCTTGTGGGTAGTTTATTGCACTTGCACTTTATGGTCTTCTGGGATATGTCATGTGTACTTTATGGTACTCCTGGAATAGTCCATGATGCTTTGTGGTAATTCTTGGTACTGTATGGTAATTTCTTTGGGCCTTGGAAGTAGTTGAATGTACTTCATGGTCTTCAGGGATATTTCCTAGCAGTCTGGGGTATTTTACAATACTTCAATTTAATCTTTTGGGGTACCTGATGATCTTCTGGGGTCTTTAATGGCCACTTCATGGTACTTTGAGGCAGTTCATAGCACTTTGTGGTAATCATTTTGGCGTAATTAATTATCTGCTGTTGCATTTCGTGATAGTTTAGGGTAGTTTGTGTTACTGTATGATGGTACCTCATGGTTCTCTGTGTTAGTTGAGTCACTTCATGGTAAACTCAAGATATTACCTCCTGATACATCCTGGTAGATGTGGGTAATCCACTAGAGTAACCCCTTGTTACTCTGGTAACCCTTTCTGTTGCTCAACCCAGGTTTCCCCAGACGACTGAGGACTCTGAAGCAACAACCTAACACTCCCTCACCACCTCAGTGCTAGAAAAACAGTTCAACCTCCTCAGTCTCTGATGTCAACTTCTTCATGGACTACACTGTCTCTGTCTGCTGTGCTCTCTCTCTCTCAGCTGTCTTTAGCTGACAGATCAGTCATCTGACACCGCGGCTCCTCCTGTCAGAAGCAGAAATGTCCCGCTGGATTTAGATCCTCCTGCTCTAAAAATAATCTTACCAAAGCTCCATCTACATGGAATTACAACCACACCAAGCTACAACCCAGCTAGCTCAGCTCTGAACAAAGATCAGATATAAAGGATATAGTATACAATAAGATGTTCTGTAAATAACTATTTTTAGCCATACCACCAGCATGGCAATTTTTCATCTATTTATGGTTGCCAGAGGATGAATCTTACTTACATAAGCTATCTCCTGATTTTACCTTTAGCACCACCACCAGGTTGAAATTTTTGGTTTTCTTATAGGGATGGGACCGTCATTATAGTTGGGCAGATATTTGGTCATAAACCATAGTACTATACAAGTAAAACTGATGATGGTGGAAGATAAAAAGTTATTACAGTTCATCCTGAGGGGATCATGAATGTTAAATGACATGGTAATCCATCCAATAGTTTTTGAGATATTCCATGCAGAACCAAAAATGTCATTCATGGTGTCACTAGCAGAGAATTCAGGGAAACGCTGTAACGTCTTAAAGGATTCAACTTCTGTGGACCACGACTGTCAGTACAAAATTTCATCCAGCAAATGGTTGTGGAGATATTTTGGTCTGGACCAACCACCTGATTAAAAATAAAAAATCTATGATGGTTGCAGCTTCAAAAATGCAAAGATTGTCTTTGTTTCATATAATGATGGAATATTACATTGGTGTTTGCTCTTATCAGACCAAGTATGAAATCCTCACATGGAACTTTTGGCTTAAGGAAACTAATTGTCTTTACCGATATTTATATTTATATTTATATTATTTTGTTTAAAAACAGAATCCATCACCTCAACAATAGGGAAGTATTTCAAATTTGTGTGATGTTTAAGGACCAACCATCCTCTTTATGTAAAACCAGCTGATGGACTCAGGTGACTGATTGTTTGATGTGTAATTTTTCAGCTTCGTGACTCCTTTAAAGAGCTGAAGAAGCGGTTCAACAACCTGAAGTTTAACTACCTGAAGAGAAACGACAGGACCAGGAACACGAAGGCTGTCAGGAACCAGCTGCAGCAGGTGAAGCTGTATGAGGAGAAGCTGCAGGTATGTCCACCTCTTTAACCATCCTCCTTTCATTACAACCTGGTCTGAGCCTGAGATGTGGACACAGTGCAACCATCCCAGTTTGGGGGTTCCCCTGTGGTTTAGTTGTTGGGATGCAGGCCACATACCAGCAGCATCCCTGGTTCGACTCCAGATGGAGACGAGCATGTCATACTTCTCTCTCCCCCTGTTTCCTGTATAACTCACCGCACTGTGAGACTGTACATTCTCACTGGAGATGCAAACCACCAGGAAACAACGGCCACAATCAATTGTTCTGTTTTTCTTGCCATGGATCAAACAATGGAATGAATCCAAATCTGGCCTTTAAACCATAAATATTGCACATAGGAATACCATACATGTGCCCACAGTAGAAGAAACAGGTATCGCAATGTGACGGTGTATCAGAAAAATCTGTTTCCATCAGGTTAGTCACATGTGCCTCTTTATGATATAACAACCGTCTTTGTTATTTGTGCTCTTCCTGTTTCCTCTCTGGTTCGTTGATGTATAAATTACAACATTGATGAAAACACCTGACGACTGTGATTTTAATCTGCATGTCATAACATTAAAAAGAGGTGTGTCTGTCACGGTCTGATCCTGTAGGTACTCAGGAAACGCCTGCAGGGAGTGACGGCCCGGCTGGGGTCAGAGGTCAAGGACGGGGGCGTGATCCGGGAGGTAGAGGACGCCGTCAACGAGCTGCAGAGACAGATGGGAGAGTTTGAGCGAAGCCTCTGCGAACACCAAAAAACACTGGACATGACCAGCAGACTGCAGCAAGCCATGGAGGAGGTGATTCATACCAAAAATAAAAATGATTTATTGACATCAAGTTTAAAATCAGTTGAAATCATTTATGTTTTATGTTTACGTGTTGGCTTGTATTAATAGTATCAGTTCTGGTGTGAGGAGGCGAGTGCGACCATCGCTCGCGTGGGGAAGTTTTCCTCGGAGTGTCGCAGCACTGAAGCCGTCTCCGTCCTTCACCGCCAGTTTGAGAAGTTCGTGTGGCCGACGGTTCCTCAGCAGGAGGAGAGGATCAGTCAGATCACTGAGCTGGCTGTCAGACTGCACGGTGAGGATGCTTTTATTCTGAAAGGGCAGCTGTGTCTGACAGATCCCCTCAGTTCTGTCACATCAATTTATTATCATATCACATGTCACAGTATTTAACACAATACTAATAATATAAAAGTGGATAGTGTAATAACTGTGAACTCTAGGTCAGTTTAACAGTTGTACTTTTGCTCATTACTTATGATTTTAAATTTATTACATTTATCTCATCATTCAAACTTTTTATTGATTACCTTTAGCTCAGTGGTCACCAAACCACCCGGCCATAGACCAGGCTGCATGGAAAGGAGGAATTACTCATTTATTCATTTTTTTAATCGGTAAAATACAACAATTTCCTGATGATAGTCTGTTATTATCATTTGTGCAGTAATTACAGGCCTATTGAACTTGTCGCACCACAATCTCCTGATTTCAGAGGGAAATATTGTCCTTTTCAAGGCACTACTTTTATCTGACTGGTTAATTTTTAATTCATATTTTACTTATAAAACTTACGATAAATTTAAAGAACAAAGTGCATAAAGATAAATCTGGTTCTGAAGCTTTTGGTCTTTTCACTTGTTACAAAAAAATCAGTGTGTAGTTGTATTTTTCAATCAAATCAGAATTTCTATGTTTCAAATTAGCTGCTCCACTCTAATGTTTCCACGTACAGAAACCATGAACAACAACCACTGATCCAGAAGGATCCTCTGATCAAAGGCAGTTCGTTAAAATGATTTTATTTGGTCTAAATGTTGTTATAATGCTGCTGTGATGGGATCAGTACAGACATTTACAAACAAATGATTTAGACGATCACCATATATCAGTCAAGACAAATGTGGATGTTAACAAATCATAATTTCCTCCACAATATTAAGAAATACTCATCCATTGATGACATTGTGCCAAAGTGTATTTAAAGAAGCATAAACATGAAAGTAATAAAAATAGTAAAAATTGTGTGTTTGTGTGTGTGTGTGTGTGTGTGTGTGTGTGTGTGTGTGTGTGTGTGTGTGTGTGTGTTTCAGGGGCGGAGGAGGGGCGGCGGTACATAGAGAAGACGGTCAGTAAACACTCAGAGATGGTGGAGTCCATCAGAAAGCTGAGTGACGGACTGATGGAGCTTGAGGCCAAACTGAAGGTAACACATCCACACACTTCATTTGTTTTATGGTCTTTCAGCATTTTGTCTCCGATCAACAGTTAAAGGCCCTTTAGACTCTGGAATCGGCCACTAAAGGATATTAACATCGTTTTTGTTAAGACATCTTACCTGGTGCAGATCCAGATAATAATCTTTAAATGCACATTAATGTGTTTTCAGCTGGAGAGTCTCAAACAGCAGCAGAACGACAGAGAGAAAGAGATGAAGGAAGAGGGAGAGATGGAGTGGAGGAAAGAGAGTGAGACCGAAGAAAAGGATGAAGAGAAAGAAAACAAGTTGAAGGAAAACAGAAAGAGGAAAAAGAAGGAGCAGACAGATAACCGCAGCACACAGGAGGCCGCTGACATGGTGAAGATAATCACAGGAAGTCTTATTGAAGGCAAACTTCTGAAATAAAAACTAGAAGAACTGAACTAAATAAAAATCGTTTCATATTCTCATCATCAAATTCTTTTTTATTGTAAGGCTGCAATAAAATTATTCTAAAATATTATTAAGATATTGAAGCTCTGACTGTGTCCTGTGCTTCCAGTACGAGCTGAAAGAGACAGGCCACACCCCCGAACTGACCGATGGGAAGGAGGTTCCCATGAAGAGGCAGACCGCAGCCAATAGAAAGCCTCCTTTACAGAAGAACCGCAGTCAGGAGGCTGACAGACAGACGGTCATCTCAGAGAGCAGGTATACTGACTGAAGGTGCTGCTATTCCTGCTCCCCAAAGCATGAACCACAGATGGAGTACCCACCATGCAAAGTGGGCAACTGCCCTGCACCTGGGGCTTTTGGGGGTTCAGATTTTCTCATGTTTTCTACAACATGAACTTAAATTTGTAAGATTCATCCTCTGTTGAACATGAATGTCACCATTCATGATAGTCCATCCAATAGTCGTAGACATTTCACTCAAAACCATAAATGTGAACCTCATGGTGGCGCTAGAACAAAAGTCAGGGGATCACCAATGACACTGTAATTCATCCTCTGGGGACCATGACGATGTGTCCGAAATCGTATACAAGTTCATGGTGAGATCATATGGAGGATAAGTCAAAACTTTGACTTGGTTGGTGATGCTAGATTAAATGTCAGGTGATCAGGTAGGGTCAGTTATTAGGATTTATCCTCTGGGAACCATGATTTCAATGCAGAATCTCCTTTCGCCACAGACAGCAGAGGTCCTCCTCCTCCTACTGCTCCACCCACACCTTCAGCCTCTCCTGCTCCCCAGTGGAGCCCAACCGACGGGTCCGCACCATCCATAGCCAATTACAGTCTGTCGCCACTGAGCCCCTCACCACGCCCCCTCCTTCTGTGATTGGCCCATCATTCTCTGATGTCCAGAGAGAGTTTCAGAGGAAGGAGATGCAAGAAACGGGGCAGCAGGTGTAGTTCCCTCACAACATGACACCGCTAAAGGTTACTTAGCAGAGTTAAATTCATGTGGTGTTCCCCAAGGATCAATTTTAGATCCTCTTTTATTTTTCCATTTACATGGTGCTACTGGGCTGCATATTTTTTTTTAAAAATGGCTTTAATTTTATCTCAACACTAATGATACACAACTCTACGTTTTCCTTAAACCTGGTGATGAAAATATAGCCCAACTCATCAACTAAACTTAAAGAGCTGCAGCTAAATGAATCAAAACCTCAAGTCCTTCTATTTGGCCTTTATGATCCCGGTGTGGTTGTTTATCATTCACTATAAAGGAGGTCACGCTCAGACTTGCATGTGTGCAACCTTTGGGTTCTAGAATAGATTGTAAGATTTTGATGACATTTAAGGCATTGCATGGTCAGGCTCAGAGGTAGACTACTAAAATGTTAATCCTTTATGAGTGCAGTCTGTCCATGTCCCTCAGCTTTGGACCTCCTTGTCTGAGCATCTGAGATAAAACCTGTAGTATCCTTTAAATCACTTCTTAAAAGTAAAATTTACTTTTACTGAAATTTGAACAGTTTTCCACCTGTGAAGGTCTGCATAAATCCTCTTTATGAGCTCTGATTGGCTTTACGTTTGAAACAGGAATCTCTGTGAAACTATTAAAAATAGTATATAATATAATATATATATACATATATAATAATAAATTTGAGTTGGTGTAAAGTAAGGTATATAGGGACAACAACCTTGTTCCTGTGAGCAGTACATACTGTATAAGCAGCAGCTATTCATCAGTCTAATACTCAGTCCTTTTCACCCAGGATGCAGGAGGTCTGTCGGAGGCGGAGCTCCAACAACAAGACGTGATGACAGAGGACTCGTTGTCCAATGATGAATATGAGTGTGTGTCACCTGACGACATTTCCCTCCCGCCGCTGGCAGAGACACCAGAGTCCAGCATGCTCCAATCGGACATTGAGGAGGGCTTTTGTTTCAGTTCCCACAGCCTTCATGTCAACCAGTACAGCCGACAGTCCCACGTCCAGTCAGAGCACAGTGGGACTGGTACTGCTACTGGTGCAGTCCAACAACAGAGGGAGTCCAGTCAGACAGAGGGTGATCCATCTCCTCCCACCGGTCATCACAGCAGCACCAGGTCGGGTTTAGGACAAATTACAATCACACCAGGACACAGCAACATTCCTTTGTTGTTATACTTGTAGGCACCAGCAGAAGCGAGCTACTCACTAGCAAGCTACACTAAGTGGCCCAAAGTCTGTGGACACCTGAATATTCTCTCTCCCCCAGTCCTCCAGTTGTGTTGAAGTGTCCTTGGGCAAGATACTGAACCCCAAGAGAGCAGGGGTCAGTGCTCTGTGCAATGGACTGTTCAAAGTCTTCCACACCAGACTGGAAAAACTGTAATTTATGGACTTGTTCCTACCAAACCAGGAAAAACAGACCCAGACCTAAAGTAGTGTTTAGCTAACCCGTCCACTAAATCCCCTGATAGAACTCAGTTTCACTTTCTGCTGAATCCTGTATTGTGACAAACTGCAAACCATGCTGCAAGAAGAACTTGATAAATTCATGCCAGGAGGATTAACTTAACAGTATGATCATCCTTAATCAAAACAAATGCTGCTGTTGGCAGAGCAAATTCAAAATTTATTTTTGACAGCTCAACAAATAAGTCTCTTAACTATGAAAGTTTGATTCATATTGATTTAATTTGGTGTAGTATATTATATAGGATCAAAAGTTGCGTCATCATTTTGGCAGACTGGGTTCCATCAAAAACGGTTGGTACTTAGTGTAGGACTCTGAAGGTTGTGGATGTTCATGCTCTACACTTTGTCTTAACACAAGCAGCCATGTTTTACCCAAATAAAAAAGTATGTTTTAAGTTATGACTGAAGTTAGGAAACATCTGGTCAAAGAATATGAAAAGACGGCCTGACAAAGCATATGATAGCTTTAGGTACTTGACAGTTTGATACTTTCGGTAAGTGCTCAAAATGTACTGAGGTCGATATGCAGCCTTACTAAAGGATAATCTAACAGTGGTAAGACAGGAAGCAGCAGAAGTAGTAGTTTTTTGGTATGAGGTGTAGTCCACTAATTCTCCAGGAGAGCATTCAGATTTAAGATTTTGTTCCTTTGTTTGTGTCACAGGTTCAGATCAGAGTCCACTTTGTTTGTCCAGAGTCCGTTGACAGCTCCAGTGCCGAGCCGCCTCACCAGCACTCTGTGCACCATCCTGAGGACTGAAGAAACCAGCACAGCTAACTTCTCCCAGACTGTTGACATCCCTAAACCAAGCTTTGTCTCTGGATCTAACCCAGTCCACAACAGCAACACTACAGACAGTTGTTACATGGAAAATGAAGTCCCTGACAGGAAGACCCCCTCAAAAACCGAGCCCTTAAATGATCACAATACTCAGTACAACCAGCCTCAGAGGAGAACAGGTACCCAGGGTAAGAGCTCTCCAAATCTCACATCCAAAAGTGAGACCTTGCCAAAGACTGATCCCATTACCCAGCCACCCTTTAATGGTCCAGACCCTGATCTCCCCAGGGACAAGAACCCTCAAGAAAAAACGAGGATCTTCAAATGCGGGACTACTTTTCCTCAAACCAGAAATATCATTGGTCAAGACAAGAATTTTACACAGTCCTTCCCTCACTCAGAAACCGGCCTCAATCCAGACACAAATTCTTCCCAAATCAGAGAGGAAACATCCCTAGTGTCCAAACCTCAAAGGGACAGTCTGACCAACACCAGTACAGTTACCCAGCAGCCCATTTACATCCAGTCCTCCACTTCAGACACTTGTTGCGCTTTGCCACAGGCCTGCAGCAGCCTCAGTTCACCCTACGAAAGCCCCTTATCCCAGAGTAAGACCATGCCATCGATCAATCCTGTCCCCCAGGCCAGAGGGTTTACTCAGAGCCATGGTTTCCCAGATTCTGCTCTCCACAAAGACAGCAACCTTCCACAAGACACTTACCCAGATTCGAGGAGTGGCCTTGATCTGGATGTACCATCCCCGCAAACCAGCAAGGAATCATCATCTTCATTGAACATGCCCCAAAACAGCAACCTTACCATAACCACTTCTGTCAGCCAGCAGTCTGTTTACTGCCAGTCTTCCCCTTCAGACAGTCATTGCAATGTGTCACAGGCTAGCAACACTTTCAGGTCAAAACAAGAAAGCCCCTTCATTCAGGCTAGTGGTGATGTACCCAATCTTCCGGAACCAAACAGTGTTGACAACATCAGTATATCCAGCAGTTGCATCACCAGCAGTAATAGATTCAGCAGCAAGCAGAGCCATCAGACAGTCTACTCCCTCCATGAGTCCTTGACCTCCACCTTTACCAAGCAGTGTGTGCATGACCCTGGCATGACCCCCAGCAGCTCCGCCAAGCCCGCTGCTCCTCCTCCGTCTGAAGCACAGACCCAAGCTTTGGCTCAGCAGGCTAACCCGCATGTCACACCCCCTTCCTCTCTACCTCATCTACTAACTTCAGACCAAGACCCAGACATTTGTCAGCCCATGGCCATCCGTGAGGAGATCAGACTTACCCCTCAGATCCAAGGGCCTCCCCTTCCTGTTCCTCCTCTTCCCCAGGCCCAGGCAGAGTCTCTTCCCCAGGGAAAAGCCTCTAAACCTGGTCCTCCCTGCTTCACCAGGCCCCTGTCTAGAGCTACCGTCATGGGGGGCTCTCCAGTGATGCTAGAGGTGGAGTTGACGGGACACCCAGAGCACACACTCACCTGGTGGGTAGCATACAACCAGCTCCACAATAACACAAGCTAATTCAATAACAGTCTTTGCTAGAGTCGTAGACCAGTTTTGCTTTTTAAATTTTGTGGTGTTGGTGATGTAAACCTATGCTACTTTTGGGTTTGTACCCACCTTGAGGGTAGCTTTATGAGTGATGAAACTGCTCAGCAAAGATAATGTTAATGAAGGGTTGTCCCATATTCATCCACGTGGTAAAATTTACAGGATAATCTGACTACTCTGACTCTTCAGGTTGTGCTTTGCCCTTGACACCGCTGTTTCACATTTGACGAAACAATGACTTGCGGAAAGCAAGGTATATCAGGGCGACCAGCATAAGCCTCCTACAGCTTTCCAAATAAACATGAGGTGATTGCACAAGGTGACTGGGTCCACCTGTCAGTTGCCCTGGATTTACGTTGCTACATAGTTAGCCATAATTGATGTTCAAGGTACTTTCTGTGTTTCCTTTGAGTCAGACTCAGGGACAAATGTTTGAAATGATTCATGAGTCATTTTTTCCCCCAAATCTCTACAATTAAGGTGCAAAGTGCAAAATCAGCACGACCTATAGAGCCACAATAATGAACTCCTCCTCAACAACTGACCATGCTGTAGACTGTAAGGAGTTGAATACATTTTTAGCTTGGATTAGCTTAAATGGAAAAGTTATGACCTGAACAGATTGTGCGTCTTTATGGCTTTCTATCAGTTATGAAGACAATGTTAACATGCTGACAAGCTATATAACCAATGCTGCTCAGAGGAAATAGCGCTAACTTTAGCTAGCAAGTGCTGTATTACCTTTGGCACCAACAAGCTGATTGGTTGGTGGTCGGGAGGAGAATTCAAAACATTAACAATAAGAAAAATCAGTGTAACATGTTACTGTGCAGCAAAGACAGTTGTAGCATTAACACAGAGAATGTAAGTGAACAACAGCTGCTAGCAAAGGCAACAAGGTCAGTAACACTGTCATTCATTATCATGTTGTATTCACCACTGGTAGTCCAGGCTGATGAGAGCCAATCAGGAGAGACTGTGGGTGTGACCTCATCGTTTACAAAGGTCTCCGTTTCTGTCCATCCAGACTACAGCACAACTCCAGAGTTTTCAAAATAAAATGCAAGCCCAGAGTTTTCAAAATAAAACTGGGCCAACTGTTTCTAAAACTCTTGAAAACGGAGAGTTTAAAATGAAAACGTAGTAGTGTGGACGTAGCATTGCATAGGCATCTACATGAGGCTTGGAAGTGAAATGACATTTTATGTGTGTGTTAAAGCTATATTGCAGTTTGATAACAACATTTAATAATTCTAAGACACTGATTGTTTGCTTTCTGACTTTCACTTTAATTTAGAGACTGATTAACATAAGTTTGATAGTGAACTGTGTGTTCTGTGATTCCTGCAGGTGGTTTCATTCTGTTTGTGAAGCTAACACTGAGCACTGACACATAAACACTGCTTCAAGATAAAGGTTGAATCTCACACATCATTACTCACAGATCTGGTGTTTGGCTGTCAGGTGATGCTGTCAGGGTTATGTGTATTGTATCAGAGCTGTTGTCAGGCCTCCCCTGGCTCTTGAGTGAGGCTGTGCGCTGTCTGACTTCCTGTCATCGTGGTCGCTCCAGGTTTAAAGATGGAGACATGTCAGCCACCAATCCGGGCCCGGCAGCGGTCTGCGAGGACAGGAAACACTTCCTGTTTAACACAAAGACGCCCAGCTCAGATGGCGGGATAAACCAGGCGCGTGTTGCGAACCATCACGACTCGCAGCGGACGGCTGGTAACAGCAGCAGCAGTGATAAGTGGCTGGTGGCCGAAGTGTTTGACATCATCATTGCGGACTGGCAGACCTGGTTTGGTACCCTGTGTGTTCTCCTGTGGCTGCTCTACCTGATTCTACTCTAATAACTCTTTCCCACCACAGGAACTGAATGACCTTTGACCTGGAGCTTCACGACCTGGACTTTTAAGAACCTTGTGGTTCAGCTGTGTGTTTTGTGTTTTCCAAAATAACTCCATGAATAGTTTATTCTTCATCCAAAGTGCCGCAAAGAGAAAAAAGCAAATCTCTCCAGGTCCAAATTTTGACTTTCTAAATTTTGATCATTTTTTAAGAAAAGCCAAAATTATGACTCTGTAAAGTCAGAAAAAAAATGAGATAAGAAATAAAAACTTAGATTTAGAGAATCAATATTAGTGTAATTTTGATTCTCTAAATCTAAATTCTTTTTTGACTTGTCTAAAATTTTGACTTGCTGGGTAAGTACTAAATAATTAAATAACTAATATTATCAGATATTAAGTGAGTCAAAGTTTTAACTTTTTCTTTTTCTGTCGTTGGTAGAAATAAGCTTCCATATTATCCAGAAGAAGAAGTTATTATCTCCTCAGATATGGATCTTGTGTACAGAGAGGTTTGGGTCATTTATCTTTTATCACATTAATGCTGTCTACACACTGTATATGAATACAGAAGCTGAGTCCTAACAATAACACTGATAGTAGAAGATGTTAATAAAGATATAAAATGATGACTTTTTCTTTCTGCTCACTTTACCTGATAAATAAATGTCATGTGGTTTTAAATATATTCACAGTATTTATAACAGACCTCAGTAGAATATGACTGTGTTTCTATTGTGTCATTTATTATCACTGAGAGGGAAAAAAACTGCCTCAATGACTAAATTTTTTTTTTTTTTTGGGGGGCTTTTTTATGCCTTTATTGATAGTACAGTAGAGAGACAGGAAATGGGGAAGCAGAGAGAGGGGGAATGACATGCAGTAAAGGGCTGTCCGATGCGAGATTCGAACCGGGGCCAACTTCAGCGAGGCCTTAGCCTCTGCATATGGGGCGCTTGCTCAACCCACTGCGCCACTCGACGCCCTGTCAATGACTCAATTGAATCCATGTGAATTGTTATTGAAATGCCTCAGATTCAGTCCAGTAATCCCACTGCATTTATAATTGGATTTTATACTTTATTTATAACACACGGATGATAGGTCCTTCTTTACTGACCATGGACAAACAGAACTGAAATGTTGAAATAAGTTAACATGAAAGAAAAATACAGCTGAGTATCATCATGAAGAACAATGTGGAATTCACTGAAAATAAATTTTCTTAACAAATGTATTAAAAAAATGTGAAGTATACTTATGTCTGAATATAATTTATTCTGATCTCTTACTTAAGCTCTTTCAGCTCTTTCTAGTTGTATATTCCTTTCATATTATCGTATTTCAACATTTAAATCCTGTTTGTTTTGTACGGTGGAGTATTAGGGCCACTTTGAAAAAAAAAAAAAATCAGAAATTTTGACAGTAAAATCATAAAATCATAACTTTATCCTTGTAATATTATGACTTTTTTTCTTGAAATATTTATTTAATATTATGATTTTATTCTCAAAATTACGACTTTATTCTCGTAATAAAGATAAAGTTAATTTAAAACAAACAAACAAGTGGAGTCAGATTATTTTCCTAACTCCTCATGAAGTCTCCCTCACATCTTTCATTGACCTCATGACTTTTTCCATCAAGGTCAAGAAGAAGTGGTTAGGAAAGGATATTATTTTGACTTTTCGACCCCAGCCCCAGTGTTTCCTCTGCTAAAGGAGACAAGAGAGGAAGCATTGAAGCTCCTTTCCTCTTGCTTTAGATAGTTCGACCAGCTCTCATCATGGCTGCCGCTCAGATACTTCCGGGGCATTTCACTCAGTTTGAACCTTCTTGAGCAAAAAAAAACTTTTGGACCCCACTGTAAAGAAAATGTAAATGTTGTTGTAAACTTAATGTTTACAAAGGGAAAATGTTTAATTCAAAGAGTGTGTATAAGAGTTATTATCAGTGTAGTTAGCAGGTAAGTAGCGCCATTAACTCTCTGCACTCTGGACGTTACTCTGTGATTCACTCACAAAACGTTCCCGCCACAAACCGCAGGAGAACAGAAAAAACATTATTTTTCATCCCTAATACTGCAACAGTCTGTGTCTTCAGTGGTACTGACCTCATCCCACACAAGACTACTTTCTGTCCGGAATGATAACATGTTTGTCCGAGTCAACACCAACGTTTAAATCAGGTATTTCTACAGACTGCGCCGCTGCTCTCCGCTGTGTTCTCCGGCTAACTAGCTATCTGACTCTGGAAGTGATGGATGTAGCTAGCGATGAAACGGTGCTATTCCTCCCGCGAAAACGTTTTATCACTCTGGGCAGACAGAGGACATCTATGCGATGACTGAGGCATCTGAGGATACTGGACTTCATGCAGGAAAACAGGTGAAACAAAAGTTTCCGAGCAAATAATCAGAGTAAGTTCAGTCGAAGTTACAAATGGAGCTAGCTTAAACAGAAAGCTAACGTTAGCCAACAAAGTGAGTGAGGAACTGACAGGTGTAAAATATGTTAGTATCATCAGCTCCATGTAGTATTACAGTAAAAGTACACAAGTATTATCAGCTTCTTTTAAAGTATTACAGTAAAAGTACTTCATGTAGTTAAAGTATCACAGTAAAAGTACACAAGGACTATCAGCTTCATTTAAAGTATTACAATAAAAGTACTTCATGTAGTTAAAGTATCCCAGTAAAAGCACTTCATGTAGTTAAGGTATCACAGTAAAAGTACTAAATAAAATCAATGTGATACTTCAACTACTTGAAGTACTTTTACTTTTTTCTCATCATATGTTTTTATGTAAAATCATATCTGGTTAAATAAACATCAGATCAATAACAAAACCAATGGATAATTTGAAAAGTGATCAGTTGAGTCTCTGACATGTGAACCACATGTCTGAGCTGCTGATTGGTCACTTTGATTGACAGGGCCCTTCTATAAACTCAGCACTGATCTGATTGGCTGTTCTAGGGTTATGACACACGCACCAAGGGGGAAGAGGAGCCACCTCCGGCCGCCACATGCATGCTGGGAAATGGAGTCAGTGTGATTTCCAGAGCTGGGAGCCTGTATCATGAAGCTCCATTCAGGAGGGGGAGGATGAAACCTTCACTGTGCTCCGGTAATTTAACACATTTTAACTGAGTCAGACCTGAACCATGTTGATCTGTTCCTGATGATGTCATGTCCTCTGATGTCCCGCCACAATAAAACTCCAGAATCCACTTAGAAACCAGAGAAACAGAGTCTGCAGAACTTCATTCAGAATCCTCCTGTTTTTAAGTTTCCTTCAGTTTCATAGTAAAACATCATGATACACTGCAGACAGGAAGTGATCACAGCTGATTCAGCTGCTGTTAATCAACAAACCTTTATTTACATTATTGATTATTTTAATTAATCATTTAGTCAATTAAACATCAAACACTTAAAAAAAGTTATTAGCTAAAGAAAGATTTGAGATTTTCTCCATCTTCACGCAAAAGAGAAATTTAACACAGCTGATAAAATAAAGACGAGCCAAAAAAACTCAGAGATCCACCTTAAAGTACAATTACAATATAATTTCACAACTTATTAAACAGAAGAAGAAGCTGTAGGAGAATATTCTGAATATTTATTTCACTGAATATAATTAGTTTTCATGCAGATTAGAGGATATGTGATATGTGAGTTGATGACGTTACCTTTGGCTTCATGAATTTACTTCTTACCATTATTTTAGTGCTTTTAATAATAAATAAAGACAGAAACATTATAGAATTAAAAAGACATTTTCTTGATTGTTTCACCCATAAAATGTAAAGAAATTGAGACAGATTTCCAGAAGTGACAGTTCAGATGTAGTTTTTTGAAAATGATTTATTTTTTCAGAAACTTATATTCACATCTGAGCAGCTGGAATCTGAATTTAAATATTGTTGTGAATCAGTTCAGCTCTACAGACAAACTGTTTTATGACATTTTATAAAGTGAAGAGGTGAAACAGCTGGATTAACTGGAGTTATAATGTTATATGTGTCACTTCTCTACATTTGGAGTAAATCTGGAAACATCTCTTGTCGCTCTCTTAGGTAAACCAGCTGACAGGTGTGACAACTTGCATAAAATGGCTCCGCTGCCCTCCCATGATTCCCTGCAGCACCGACCAATGGCGTGGTTCGTCCTTTGTGATGTCACAGCGGTATAAAGCCCCCCGCCGCCCGGCTGCCTGCTCTGAGCAGAGTCAGCGTTCCCGGCCTGGACGCCTCGGCTGGAGGGACTGCTGTCAGAAGGGAAAACAAAACTACACGGCGCTGACGGCCTGTAGTTTTGTTTTTTTCTGTGGGGTTCCTTCGAGGCTCAGCTGTTCTCTTGGATTTTCTGACTGAAATTTCTGGATAAAGAGTTTTTGATCTTCTGCAGTCAGCCCTCCTTTGGGCATCCCAGGCATCCTTGTGCAGACAAGTAAGTGTGTTTAAAGTTTTCAGAGTGTGGTGATTGACGAGCTGCAGCTGACTGACGCCTCTAACACCCAGACCTTTGTCTTCTAACACTCAGACCTGACTCCGCCTCTCCCTCCAGACTCCATTCACTTTTCTTCACTTTTCAGAAAGTGACTCTGACATATTGGAGGCTTTCTGCTGCTTTTCCATGTTGAAGGTTATAATGGGACGTCCCAGAATAGACCCTGATAGCATCACAGTGGACTGTCAGCTGGGGGCTGATGGCTTTTTAAGGGAATCAGCAGCAGGGCTATCAGTTGCTCCTCCAGCTATGTGCCACATGGTGGCTGTCAATCAAATGAAGGTGTGGTGGAGGGGAGGGGGCTGGGGCTGTTATTTTTAGTGTTTGGTGTCCTGTCTTGGATAACCCCCCCCCCCCCCTTGTTACATTACAGCTCTGTGGGGAGGAAGTGTCTGAGTGAGAGCAGGGAGGCTTTTATTGTGGAGGAGAGAGAACAGCTGCTGGTCTGTCGTCAAGATTTAAAAAATGAGAGTGCAGGCTGGGGGGGGGGCTCTATGTGATCTGCAGCACTTTTCAACAAAGTTTAAAATCCATATGATGTCTCAGCAGTTTGATTCTGTGGCATTTACTTTATTTTGAAGGAGGAACCTTTTCTTGTTCCCTCATTGCTGTTGTCACTGTTTCCAGATGAAGAATCCGTGTGAGGAGAGCATATATACACTGTGTATGTATATATATATATATATATATATGTATATATGTATATATATATATATGTATATATGTGTGTATATATATATGCTGCTTCATGTTTTTGTATTCATGGATCCTTCCTGTTAAACGTCTGTGTGTCAGTAAGAGCAAACTAAATTTAAAACATGTGATGAGTCTCCAGAAATGAATCCTGTGAGACACTGTGAATAATGTTCATGTTGACTCTGATTTACCAGTTTGAGCCGAGTGAGGTTTAGTTATTATCAACATTTATAAATGAACTGTGTTTGATTTTTATTTAAAAAAACGTCTGGTGGTCAAGCACATGGAGAGAGAAGGGGGGGGGGGGGGTTTACACAGAATTTTAAAAAGGAAAAAAGGGAAAAACATGACTAATTAAATTAAAAGCAAGTGGAGAAATTCAGTTTTAATCTGTTCCTAAGATAAGATACAAAACAAACAACACAAATCAAATTTTGTTACATGGAATATTTTGTATTGCTGATGGAAAAATAAAATAAGACATAAAAAATGGATAAATATAATATGATAAACAGATAAGAAATAAAAAATAAAATGTGGCATTTTTTTATGTTTTATTCTGGAGTGGTTTGATAACAGAATAAAGATTCAGATCCATAACTTTAGTGAAAGTATTAAGCAGCATTTTAACGTTGAAACTTTAAACTGCAACAGTTCATTATATTAAACGAGCTGATCGTACGTTGTTGATGTAAAGTGAGTCAGTGTTTCTCTCTGGAGCAGAAAATCTAAATAAATCTAAATAAATGTTCTTCACACAGTCACTTTCAGAACTGTTGACCCTGTGAGAAACATCGGCTTCATCTCAGACTCACCTCTGAATAACTCGACACGACTGTTGAGTTTCATCCAGTCACTTCGTTAACATGCGGTTGAGTCATCAGATTAATTTAGCTGAAACCAGATCTGCTCCGCGTCGGGTTCAGGGATCCACCGAAACCTGATTTAACTCCTGCTCAGGTCATTTCTCCACAGTCTGAAAAACCCTCAGCACGTTTTTCTTTTGAGTTTGAAAAAGTGTCTGAAGAACATGAAGTGAGTTCTCACTGTGATCCGGTTCCTTCAGTCCAAAGGTTTTAAAGTTCTACAGAGAAAACTAGAGAAGGGCTAGTGAAGTGTAGTGAAGTGAAGTGAAGTGAAGTGAAGTGAAGTGTAGTGAAGTGAAGTGAAGTGAAGTGAAGTGAAGTGAAGTGAAGTGTAGTGAAGTGTAGTGAAGTGTAGTGAAGTGAAGTGAAGTGAAGTGAAGTGAAGGATCAGATTCTCTTTGTTAGTTAGAAAACAGAAAATCTTTCAAACTTTAAAAACAATGTTTAAATGTTCAACATGTTAAAATCCATTAAAACCTCATATAAACAACAAACACCTGAATGTGAATCCAAGAGACTGAATTTGAAAACCTCTTAAAAACAACCTGGTTTTCAAAACCCCTTAATTTACATCATTAATTAAGCAGATTTTCAGGGGAACATAATTTACTCTGTTAAATTTACTCTATTTGTATTATTTGACAAATTTATAACTATAATTTAATATAAACAAGTGTATTTTAGTATGAAAAGAAATTTTCAAAATTCAAAAGCAAATTCAGGGATTCACCTGATATATGTTGTTAATTAATGTGTAAATTAACATTAATAATTTTTAAGTAAATGAAAGTAAAAAATAAAACATTTAAACATGACAAGAATCTCTCAATTTTAACCTTTAAATAACTTTTAAATAACAAAATTCAAATATATGAAGTTTATATTGTAGAAGTTGAAGAAACAAGAATTTCTGCTTTAAAATGATTTAAACAATTAATTATGAAAAAGTTCCCAAAGCAGTTCCTGATGATTGACTAATTGATTATTAGACTAATTATGTTAATATTTAAGTTAATACTAAGAATATAAACTTTAGAGAGAATGAAAGAGTGAGAACTTAAAACTACTTTATTATTTCTTCTCCATAAAAAC
Source organism: Seriola dumerili (assembly GCF_002260705.1). Classification (NCBI taxonomy): domain Eukaryota; kingdom Metazoa; phylum Chordata; class Actinopteri; order Carangiformes; family Carangidae; genus Seriola; species Seriola dumerili. The sequence continues at coordinate 372,792 of NW_019174521.1, read as the reverse complement.
AGTCAGATAATAAACTTTAAACACTAGTTTCAATAAAAACCATGAAAACATAAATATCTGCTGTAAAATATGATTTTTGTCAGAGTTGTTGCTGCAGGGTGTTCAGGTCCTGGTTCATATCCTGGTTCAGGTCCTGGTTCAGGTCCTGGTTCATATCCTGGTTCATATCCTGGTTCATATCCTGGTTCAGGTCCTGTTCGCTCACAGCTGTTCTCGTCTGTCTGTCAGCAGACCAGGACCAGGACCAGGACCTGGACCTGGACCTGGACCTGGACCAGGAGGACCTGCTGCCAGCACAGAGACACCAGGGACAAGCAGGGCCAATCACAGGGACAAATGTAAAATAATTAACATTCATTTGAATATTTTTACTAAATTGAGTTTTAAATGTTTTTCTCTGTAAAAACTCAACGACCATCTAATTCTGTCAGAGGTTCCCGTTCTTCACGTCCTCTGAGAGAGTTTTACTTCAGTCAGGACGGTTCACACCTACAGTCAGATCCTTCTCTGTTTAAAACCTAAAATCACGTCTTTGTCCTGGAACAAGTTTCATTCAGTTTAAAGCAGCTACAGAGAAGTTGAGATTTTTAATGACGTTTCATGATGTTTTTGATTAAACCTGATCATTGTGTGTGAAACCTTGAAATAGGGCTGAAAAGATCCGTCACTGGATCAATTATCAGTCAGTTGACACTAATTGTTAAATATTATTTTAAAAGCACAAAATGCCAAAAAAAACCTCTTATATATCCACTAGCTTGTTCCTTTAACCTCCACGAGGACGTCGTGTTCTCCCTGGTCTCTGGTGGTTTAGTCAGTTGTTGGATTATTCAGGAAGTACTGAACCAATTTACCTGAAACTTAGTGGAGGGATGGGGGAGGGGCCAGCGATGAACCCATTACATTTTGGCGCTGATCTGGTTAAAGGGGCGGGTCCAGGATTTTTTCACTTTCCTTAACATTGCAACAGAGACAATTTTTGGACATGTTTGTCAACAATGTTTGAATCTCGATGTGAAATCAGAGAAATTCTTGGTGTTGGTTGAGATGTGTGAGTTTACAGATTATAACCTGGATCTCACACACCTGTAGGATTGTGAGTTTGGCGGAGGACTGTGCTCTATTGAGTGACATCCTACTTTTCTGATATGTTGATAATGGGCCGAAGCTGTTTTTGATGAATCAGTTCACTGAGAAAATAACCAGAGCACTTACAACTGGTTTAGTGTCTAAATGTAAGGTTACAGTTCCACATGTACCTGCAGCATCACTGGTTTGATTCTGGTGGGAACCTCACCCCACATTTCCTGTCTGTCTCTTCTGTCAGTATCAAACCAGACCTGAGCGAAGCGTTGCACAAGGGCGCTTCAGCAGGGGAAACCTGCTGCATTTTATTCTGAAATGATGACACAAACACTCAGATTGAACCTGGTGGTTAATAAGATGAAATATTTGAGGTGATTAGGAACAAATCCAATTAGTTTGTGTCCTTTAATCAAAAGTTTTTTTTAAATGAGTACGTATTGTACATGATGTTTTAATGGGATCAATTATCGTTTCAATCATCTTTAAGACCTAAACTAGACTGGGACTGAAACCTGAGACCAGTTCCCCGGAGTTAAACAGGTGTTTTAATCTGCAGTGGATCAGCTGGTGGTTTATCAGCCAGACCCTGCGGAGCCTGGACCCCCTCCAGGGACACAGCTCCTAAAAATAGACCCTGAGGTGGGTCAGACCCAGGACCTGAGCTGCTGCTGCTGCTGCTTTATCACAGCCGGAGTCTGGCTGTCAGCAGGTCCAGTGTCAGAGAGAAAACACATGAAGGTTTTTAGAGAAATCTGGACTTTTTAAAGGAGCGTTTTGTTTATTTTAGACTCAGAGGAGGATCTGGATTTTGTCTCTTAGAGTTTCTTGACGTCTTCAGTTCTCTGATGACAATACAGTAAAATGTGTGTCTTCATAGGAGACGTTGGAACAAACACTGAACGTCCTCAGATCTGTTTACAACTACTTTACAGTGCAGTTTGTGTTTATGGCTAATTCGCTAATGTTAGCATTTCTTCTGTGGCTAATGTCTCATTAGTTTTAGACAATGATCATTAGTTAAGGTTCAGGACAGATGATTAACTAATGTCAGACTAAACCAAACTTGACTAGCAGACGGGTCAGTTAGACGCTGCTCTGTCTGTGAGGACGCCTTCAAAGTAAAAGCATGAACAGTTTCTATTTCTCAGTGAACATCGTCTAAAGTGCAGTAAGAGAAAAAACCTGAACCAGATCAGGATTTGCTGTGACCAACTTTGTCTTTAGACCAGCACCAGTTCTCCTCAGTACACCTGCACACAGGTGTACTGAGGAGAACTGGTCTCTGTGGGGTCCAGACCATCTGTTGCAGGACTCCTGGTTCTTCTGGTCTCTGAAGACAGTTCTATAAGACTCTGAGTTTGGACTCATTGTCCTGCTGCAGGATGACTGGACCAATCAGACGCCTCCTGATGGACAAGGGTCTAAACAATTCAAGTGTCTAAAACTTGCGTGGAGTGCAATAACCAGCATGAGTGGTTAAAGATATAATGTGTGTGTTTGTCTCTGTCGTCTCTGCAGGGTGCCAACCAACATGACAACACAGGCGCCAACGTTCACACAGCCGCTGCAGAGCGTCGTAGCACTTGAGGGTAGTGCTGCGATGTTCGAGGCTCAAGTTAGTGGTAAGAAAACTTTCCGACTGACTTCCTGTACGCAAGATTTACAAAATAAAGTTGCTGTACACTGTAAGATTAAGAGTGAATGTTATCATTGCTAAAGCTAGGATTAGCACAGAAGCTAAAGAGTAAACAAAGTCTTTTAGATGACGCTAGGCTAACAGTTTCCCTCTGCCTCCAGTCTTTGTGCTAAGCTAGGCTAAACGTCCTGGACCTGTGGACTGGACTGGTAAATGTCGGAGCATCTCATCAGTCAGTAAGGATCATTGGTGTCTCTGGTTCTCCTCTGCAGGTTCTCCAGTTCCTGAGGTGAGCTGGTTCCGTGATGGCCAGGTTCTTTCCGCCGCCGCTCTGCCCGGCGTTCAGATCTCGTTCAGCGACGGCCGCGCTGTTCTGAGGATCCCCGCTGTGACCGCCGCACACAGCGGAAGATTTTCTGTCAGAGCCACCAACGGCGCTGGACAAGCCACAAGCACCGCCGAACTCCTCGTTACAGGTGAGGCCGCAGGTAGACTGAAACTCCTGGTTACAGGTGAATCCACCAGGCACAGACCTGCGGGTCAGCAGCTCCGGGTCAGAACCTTTGTTGAAGTGACTGTCAGTCAACCACAAAGAGACTGAAGCAATATCACACGAGATATAAATTTCTCTACACGTTCCCTCAGGTGTTTCTGAAGGATCCACCTTCTTCCTTCATCCTCTCCTGACGACATCGTTTCATTCAAAAGATATTTCTGAAATATTTTCATCTTTGTTTGTTACGATCTGAGATCGGTAACGATGTTAATGTGACGCTGATTAACAGTTGATAGGACAGCTGTGAAGAGGAGTGATACGTGGAGTTAAAGTCCCAGTGCTGCTGTTCTATATATCACTCTCGTCCAATCAGATTCCTTGGTTGGGACTGACTGTTGTAAAATTTACCACAAAGAGACAACGTCTATATTTGTCCTGTTCTGGTCTCTGTGGTGTGTGTGTGTGTGTGTGTGTGTGTGTGTGTGTGTGTGTGTGTGTGTGTGTGTGTGTGTGGTCTCTGGTGTGTGTCACTGTATCCAGCTGCAGCTGCTGCAGCAGCATAACTTTCCTTAAGAGGACCGTGGAGTTTATGAAGCGATTAACGACTTGAAGCTGAACCAGTGAGGATCTCGTGTCAACTAGATGATAACAAAACAGCTTGAATGTGTGAAATGAGAGTTCAGGGGTCAAAGTTCATCTTCTCACATATTTACGTCATTCACTCCTTGTTAGTTTTGTTTTCCTGTATTTTCTCCCACCAGCATCATGAATGTTAAAATAAATATTTTAAATGCCGATATGTCTAATTACACATTGTTCTCTACATTGACTTGTGTCCCCAATAATACGATAATGTTTTACGATGTGATTCAGAATTCACAATAAGACAACTGATCATGTTGTTTGATCCTGAAGGCGTGGAGCTCAGGCGGGCGCGGTGTCTGAGACTCAGGCATTACGGCAACAAAGGTCACGCTCTGCGGCACATCGACTTGTTCGATGAGCTGAAGCTGCACAGTGTTGCTGTCAATGGTTGTATTGACACTTGGGAGGATGACGGCGCGACTGACAGGCAAAGAAAATGACAGGGGAGGGTTGACTTCGACATTTCAACTTTATCCTCGAAATTCAAAATAAAAGAAATCTTCCTCTTCTGAGTCAGTTTGACTTTTTTCTCGAAGTGCACAATGGAAAAAAAAGCTTCCTCCTCATTCATGGCCCTGCTCCGGTGTTAGCGACTTCACATTAACACGTCCTCGTTAACTCGGGCCTAACAAGACATATTCTCTGTCTACAGCGGAGACGGCGCCTCCAAACTTCCTACAGAGACTGCAGAGCTCCACAGTGAGACAGGGCAGCCAGGTGAGGCTGGATGTCCGAGTCACAGGTATCCCCGAACCTGTGGTCAAGTTCTACAGAGAGGGAGCCGAGATCCAGAGCTCGGCCGACTTCAGGATCCTCCAGGAGGGAGACCTGTATAGTCTGCTGATCGCTGAGGCCTTCCCAGAGGATTCTGGGACGTATTCTGTGACCGCTACCAACAGCAGTGGACGGGCCACCTCCACCGCAGAACTGCTGGTTCAGGGTAACAACACTTTCACATCCAGTCGTTATCTTGAAACATGTACATTTAAATGACATTAACAGATATTAACAGATATAATGAAGAGTTCTGAATGGACCGTGAGCATTTTGTGTTTTAAAATAAACCTTCAGCCTAAACCTCCAGGTGTCTCTGCTGCAGGTGAGGAAGCTGTGCCCGCTAAGAAAACCAAGACTATTGTGTCCACATCCCAGATGGCGACTTCCCAGACCAGAGTGCAGAGGGTGAGACTCAAACAAACTGAGTAGATCTGATCCAAGGTTCCTACAGGTTCCTTCATAGGACATGAATAACCAGAAGACAGTAAACACAGATCAAACCTCACACACTAAGTCACACTCCACAAACACATTACCTCACTAAATCGATGAGGCTTCACGACCTAAAGATGTTCAATACTCAAAGAAATAAATAAGTAAATAATTCATATTCTACGTGACACATTTTTTCTACTTCAATAAATCTTTCCCGTTTTTCTAAATGTTTTTTTAACATCATTTATTTTTGCAACATGTCCTTTCAGAATAAAGTGACGTCTAATAGATCGATTGATTCATTGATCGATTGAAATCCTTGAATCTGCATCAGCAGCTTTGAAAATTAATCTTTTCCCAAACAAAATAATCAAATTCATAATAAAACTATTTTCTCTGTAACGTCACCTGATGTCGCAGAGAAAAACAATCATTGGATTATTCATCTTTAGATCTTCCCTCCAAAAGTCCGTCACATGACGACATGAGAACAGATGAAGAGCTGAGTCTGAAACAAAACAACGACTCTGACTCAGAGATTCTCCAGATCTTCAACCTGTTGCTCGTTGGCAGTTTAGGATTTTAACTAAAGCGTCTGTGAATCTCACAGATTGTAATGAACTACAGTCTGGAGCTCTGGTGGTGTTTGTGTGTTAGAATTGAACTTTTTAAATTTAAGATTTTACATTTTAAGGATTCATTAAAACGTTTTGGAGATGTTTAAATCACTCAATATGTGACCCTCCCCTCAGAAAATGGAGGCAAGTTTCCAGGCCTCCGCCATGATGGAGATGCATGTAGAAGGAGGAATGATGACTCAGCATTTGGCTCACAAAACCCCCCCGCGGGTTCCCCCAAAGCCGACCTCCAAGTCCCCGCCCTCCTTTGTTTCCAAGATGTCCGGAGGGCGCCAGCAGTCACCTTCACCTGTCAGACACGTGAAGGGGCCGACACCCACACCTATCAGGTATGACCGCCGCCGCCGAATCCCTGACGCTTCATATTGATCCGTAACAACTGTCATCGAAAACAAGATATAGCACAGAGCAGATGTGAAGCTGACAGGAATGATCAGAGGGAGAGTGACGTTAGCTGTGTGTTGTTTTGCTGTATTATAATCTGCATCCTGTTGTCTGCAGACCCGTTTCTCCCTCCACCAGACTGTCCGTCTCCCCCATCAGACCGGTCAAGTCTCCTGTGATGACCAGGAAACAGGTGAGAACACTCACATCCAGACACACTCATCACCAAACCAGGAAGTCAGAGCAAAGACTGCAGGTGGTCAGAGACAGAGAAGACACATGGACAGATCATTTTTTATTGGTCTTCATCCCTTTGTGCTTCATATGCAACGAAACTTGCTCCAGTTTCAAGTGAATCAGAATTTCCACATCACACACAGAGAACGTCATGGTTGGGTTTTTGGTTTTTCACAGTAAAAGTCTCCTGTTGACTGCAAAAAATTTCATGCTTGTTGAGCAGGTATCAGCTGCAGCTGAAGTCCTGCCGCCATGGAAACAGGGAGACTACGTGGCTGAAGCCGGCTACACCAGTATGACCAGTATGACCAGCATGACCAGTGTCAGCAGCGCTGCCCAGATGCATATGGAGAAACACTGGGAGCAGCAGGTCACCGCCACCAGAGAGGTGAGGACGGAGTAGCTAGAACATGATGAAAACATGATGAGAACATGATGAAAACATGATGAGAACATGATGAGAACATGATGAAAACATGATGAGAACATATGAATGATGAGACATATAGAAACATGATGGAGAACATGATGGGAATGATGAGAACAATGATGAGAACATGGATGAGGAACATGATGAGAACATGATGGAGAACATGATGAGAACATGAGAAACTGAGAAACATGATGGGAACAATGAACTGTGAGAACAGTGGAACTAGAGACATATGGAATGGAGACATGAATGGATGTGAGTGTACTGGCTGTGATTCGTGACGTACTGAACTACCAGTGAAAATGTGTCCTCAAGCTATGTGGTGGTGATCATGTGATCACGTGTTCCTATGTCATGTGATCAATGTTGTTTTTGTCGATGTGGACCGTCATGGGACGTGAGGGCGGAGGGGAGGGAGGCTGAGGGGGGGGGGGTGGGTGTTTCCGTGGACGATAAAGGTGGCGCGTGGCTACTGTGGTTGCAGCCGTGGATCAGCGCCACCGGGGGCCGTCTGAGGCACGCAGTGGCTGGAGTACAGTAGACGCCCTCTCCACCCTCACCGCCCCACGTCTGCTCGCGATCGACCTCCACCTTTGCCACCCAGTCAGACCGTCACTTCATCTTTTTTTCCCTCTTTCTTCTCGTTCATGGGAAGTGTTTTGTCACTTCATAGAGCACATTCCTGCTCCCAAAGAGGAATCAACCATTTTCACCCCCCCCCAAGACTAAATCATTCACATATTTAGATGTCAATCAGATCATATTTCTGAGGTAGCAGAGATTGTCCAGACCTGGAAATCGACAGTTTCTAAGAAAGCACAGAGTTTTTGTTTCATGGTTTCTTTAATTCTCTTTTACATTTTCTCCAGCCCTGAACTCCTGAGTTAATAAGTTTTAAAATTGAATAGGTGGAATTAAATGGAGACGTACACTGTGTTTTCATTGGGGTAAATAATGGCTGGCAGTATGTGTAAGTCAGTGGTAGCATATAGAAACTAAATTAAAAGGGCCGAGAATTTGAACCCTGTGGGACGCCACGTGGGTGTGAGACGAATCAAACAGGTGGGAAACACCAGACATGAATTTTTTTTTTTTAAATATGACAGATCTCCATCATGGTTTTCAATCGTCTGAGCTTCACTCAGGTTTTTACTTTGATGGTTTTCTGTGTAATTCAACTCAATTTGCCCAAATTTTGAGTTAACTTTTAGGGGTTTTAGCAGCAGTTAGCATCTGAGCTATTTGTTGACCAACCAACCACAGTGACTGAAAATCTCGTTGTTTGTTATTCTATATATTTAGTTTGTTGCTTTAGCAGTTTCTATCATGAGACTGTAGAATCAAGACAAACTCAGTGTGATATGAACGTGTTGTTGAAAAGGTGTGTTTCTTGAACGTCTCTTGACCTTTTTCTGTATCTGCTGTTTTTATGAATTCACAAGGTCAGTCAATTCTTTCTCTCCGCGTCACTCTTAATGAGAATAAAGTTGCATGTTTCACTCTAATGTTGCATGAGCAATGATGTCATCGATTCAAATATTCTTCTTCTCTTGTATCTTTAATGTATGAATATTTATTCTTTGTCCTTTGGGCTTCTGGTTCGAGTTTCCTCCTCCTGTCACGTTGCCATGATTGCTGGAATCTACTGTGCTGCTTGTGTTGTGTCTCCAGCTGAGGAGGGAAAGGCCGGGGCGGTGGGCCAAGTGGTGGCCGCCGTCGACCTGGCTCCGCGTCCGCCGCCCGTGCATGCAGAGGCGGTGGAGGCTGAAGAGGCAGGACGGCTGTGGGAGGTTGGCGATAAGGCAGCAGGCGGCAGAGAAACAACTGTCGCGCTACAAACAGCGGCTGACGTCGCCGTGACCTCAAGCAGCACAGAGTCCAGGTCTCCGGTCGGGGGAGTTTCCTCAGTCCATATCAACCATGATGTGATTTCTGTAATAATATCTCAAGAGTCTGAGCTTTCTTAACCGTCCATGAAACTTGTTTGTTCTCCAGATTCAGAGAACAACAGAAATCTCCTCCTACGTGGACTCTGGTGTCTCCGCGTCCTCAGTCCCCCACATTTTCACAGTCTCTAAAGTTTCTTTGTCCCTAAACATGAAGTCGAGCCACGAGTAAGGAAGGAACCGCAGTGCCCGCCGTCGTCATCCACAAACCCCATGTTTCATCTTTACAACACACCATTCTTAACATGCAGTCTCACTGTGCTGTGATGTGGTGTGATTGCATCTGGACCATGCGCTCACAGTGTCACAATCCTAAAATATATTTCATCAGCTTTTTCTCTCTGAAGCAGAAAAATCTAAAATCTATAAATCATTTCCCTGTTTTCATCACGATTTTCTACTTTTATCAAACTTTACTATTCAGTTGTTTTTTGGTTGAAAGTTTCAGTAAATCAAACCTCCAGGAGTCCTGGAGACACAGGCAGGTTCTAAACTCTGGCTAATTATTGTTGTAGGTTTGGATTTAGTTGTAATTATTTTGTAAATTAAACTCAGTTAACATTTGTGTGGATATGTTTCCAGATAAATGAAGCTTGTCGAGAACGAATAAATCATGAAAAGTTAAACTCTCAGTAACCTTTGTAGGTGGGCGTCATATTTTGTGTTAGGACTTATGGCCCAGCAACATTACTCCACTCTCCTGGCTCTCACTAACCCCTCCCCCGTTGGTCCGTGGACAGTCCTGTTACACTGTCTCTCATTGGCTTCGGTCAGGTGTCCATCGCCGGCTTCTGCCCATCGCCACTTACTGCACAAGAGCTGTCTCTCCGCCGCCGCCCGCAGAAAGAGGGTCATCAAACCCGTCAAGTTTCCAGTTTCCATCTCGCGGGGGCGGTGGAGGGTGCGGGTGACGCCGGAGCCTCCACCACCATTCAAAAGACGTCAGATATCAAGTCAGTTGAGTTACAGCAGGGTGGGCCGCTTAGCAGTGAGTGAGAGGAAGTTTGAGGACTGGAGCCTCAGGTTGGTCCGACACCGCTCCCCGCACACACTTCACTCCCCCAATTTAACCCCCGTGTGGACTGTCACTGCGTTCCCTCTTCACCGCAGCCAATCACCGCTGCCTTCACCTCCTCAGAAGAAGCCCTGTTCTTCTTTCTCCTGTCTTCACCTGTCTGACCCCTCATTCTCTCTCAGGGTTTTATTGTTTCTAACTGGCTTTCTCCCTCCATCCTCACAGACTGTCACATTGATGTTTCACGTTGTCATGGTGTTTGGACTCTGCTGCTTGTTTCTCCTCAGGAGCGGCTGCTGTGCCACGAGAAGCCCAGGAGCCGTGTGGTCCCTCCCCTCTGATCGTCTGTAAGTTATTCCTGTTTCCTTCCTTCCAAAAATAGAACATGTAAAGAGTCTTTTTGGTGACGGCAGCGTTCGGTCGGTCCATCCACTTTGATCCAGACTGATACTTGTTCAACAGCTGCTGGACTGGACTTTCCAGTCCGTGTTCCCCAGAGGATGAATCTGAACTCGTTGTTCATCCTCTTGACTTTTTCCTCCTGCGCACCAGAGTTTTGATGTTTTTGGGTTTTAGTAAAATATCTCACAGCTCACTGGATGGATCGTTATGAAATGTGGTTCAACAGTCAGTTTGTGTTAACAAAGGGTTTTTTTTCTATTTCACTAAAACCATTAAACTAATAATATATTATAAATCATAATAAAACTAGAAAATTCCAGGAAATTTTTGAGGTGCACGGGGGCTACTGCGGGATGAGGCACATGATTTTATTTCAGTGTTCAAAAGTCACCCTGATCATATTCTGGTTTTGAGAAATGTCTTGATTATAAAGACTCTGATATAAAACAATGTTCACTTCCCCTCCATCATGTATTATGTGGGAATATGCCTCATATTCCTGTAGTTTGTTTTTTTTTAATAAAACAGAGGCAACATGTCTCAAACTGCATTTACAGGGTTAATCCTGAAAACTATAAACATTTGGTAGGTTTGAAGCCGAACTGAAGTTGGTTTAAGAGATGTATGCAAAAAAAAAGCAAAAAAATATCTGATATATGATGATTTTAATAGCATTTATTTTTGTGTCCTTTTTTTGGCGGCGAGGAACCCCAGAGGGTACAAATGTGTTACCAGTGTTAATAGACCTGTAACAGAATGACATTAAGATTTTAAAAATATGTCAAAAAAGACACTTCTTGGCAGAAAAATCCATACCTTCAGCTGTAACACAGCCAAAATGATCAGCTAATCAAAAAAGAAAAGTGAAGAAATGTCCAAAAAAGGACAGAGGGACCCTGAAGGGTTAATAAATCCCACTGAACCGCTATTTAATACCACTATTAATGTTTTTTTTCGTGCTAAATTTAACATTATGGGGAGGAGAGCAACGTGACTAGAAAGTGACAGGAGAGAGGGTTTTAGTAGCTTCTCCTTCCTCTGTCTCAGCGGAGACCATCACAACTTCAACATTTACTCATTTAAACACAACAAAAAGAAAAGCAACAAAGGAAGGGCAGTAAATTTGGACTTACATATTTAATGACCTAACTAAATGTAATTTTAAGACCTAACATGCGGCTAATGTAAAGCTAGCGGACTGGAGAGTTGGTTATCTGGTGCTAGGCGCACCGCAGCTGCACGCACACAGGTAGTGGCCTGCCGTTGCCATGGCATGTGAATAATGCCAGAATTTGGCTTCTACATGGCTTCAAACAATTGCAAATTATGAGAAAACCGTTACTTCTTTCAAAAACCCGAAACACCGTGACAGACACTGACGCCAGAAGTTTCTTACGCTCTATTTTATTCATGATATTCCTTAAAATGAGTGAGTAAGCTCAGTGCGAAGACAGAGTGAGTCTTTTGAAAGAAAAACCGATTACATTAGGTGTCAATGAAGAAGAATAATAATAAGCCAAAGGGAATATTTAATAGATGCCTCGGAGCTGAGGCACCCGTGCACTGAATACTGTAAAATCCCTGCTGAAGCATCGATGATCAGGATTAATAATCTGATGATAATAATTTTTACTTTTGAGACTTTAAGTAGCATTTTACCTGGGTATACTTCTGTACTTTTACTAAAGTCAAAGATCTGAGTAGTTGTTCACCTCTGTTGTTTTTGTCTGTCCCCCCATATTTTTTACTTCCTGATGTAGGAATATGTTCTTGCAGTCAGCGAGTTTGAGAAACCGACAGCTTTAGTCGTGAAGGTGTCTGTTTCCTGTTCAGGGCTGAAGAACGTGACGGTTGACGAGGGAGAGTCCATGACCCTGGATGTCAGAATTCAAGCGCACCACCCAGCTCCCGTCATCATTGTGTTCAGAGAGGACTAAAGATCGAGAGCTCCAATTGATTTCCAGATCAGCTACGAGACGATTGCCCCTCAGGGGGGGGGTTTTATTTGGGGTGCGGTGGGGATTCGGGGATGCGAGCGGAGGGCATGTATCGAGGCGGCGTGGGTGTTTGTAGCCCCCCACCGGCCGGTGGGAACTGAGGCGGGGGCCCCCCGGGGGGGGGGGGGTTTTTTTTTTTTTTTTTTGTCTTTTTTTCCGGGGGTAACGCGGACGTTCACCTGCACCGCACCAGCCGAGGCGGGAAAACGTCAGCACCTCCTGCTACCTGCTCGTCAAAAGTAATGGTGGTAGGATAGGTAAACCAGGCCTGTTGGAGTAGTAACCACTGTAAAGTACAAGTCTCTCTTTACCTACTTTAACTCGTGACTTACTGACTAGTTTTGTCTTCTGACAAATGTTAATTTGTTTTAGGCTTATTTTCTATTATAATACAATTTTAAACTTTGATTCTTTTGGAGTAAATTGATGGATGTCTGAAGCTTAAGTAAAATATAACTTAAAATGTCGGTGTGGAACTTGAAAAAAATTAAAGTTTTAATAATGAAACACCTCTGTTTGTAGTGTCAGAAGAAATTGATGAGCAGAGAGGAGACGACTGTCCACTAAAATTGGAATCACAAAAGAGAAAACTGAGTCAAAGTCTTTTTTTAAGACAGTCCTAACAGCTGTCTGTACTATTTCATGTAGTTTCCCACAGTTGTAGTGTTTGACGGAGCTGTGTGGTTTTCCTTCAGTGTGCTGTAGAGACAAAGGAACAGATGGTGAAGAGCGTCGCTCACCGCGAGAGTCCGCTGCCTCCCTTCTTCATCAAGAAACCCACTGTTCAGAAGCTGGTGGAGGGAGGAAGCGTCGTCTTCGAATGCCGGTCGGAGGAAATCCAAAACCTCACATGCATCTGGCATGAAGAGCGGTGTTTGCCTCACTACTGGATACAGGTCAAATCTTCCCCAAAAGTGTTAGCTAACTTAGCTACTAGACAGTGTTAGCAGCAAAGGTTGTTAGCTTCACGCTTGTAATTTATACATAAAAATATTTCCTTCTATTTATTTGTCTTTCAGTATTTAAACATTTTCATGTATTTTTAACAGTCGTGAACTTTGTTTGATTAACATGATTATTAAGTCGTTTTTAAATGGCTCTCATCTCGTGTTTAGACTTTATTCACAGTATATAAGTGTTTATTGTAACTTAATTTAATTTGACAGCATGTTTTAGCTAACACACTTTTAGTTTTTAAATATCAGAGTGGCTGTACAGGATAAGCAGTTACTATTTTTGGTGGAGAACAAATGCAATCTTCCTATTAGAAAAGTTGAAATAAAGAGGAAAAGCAAAGTTCCCAGGTTTTGACGAATACTACCAGCTTCTCTCTTTGAATTGTTTGGCTGGAATCTCTTGGTTTACAGAATCACAATTTACTATTGTTTTTGTGTTTTTGCCATCAGATACAAAGTCGCCTACAAAGAAGGAGACTGAGAATGCAAACTGGAGAGTCTCCATGACGTTTGCTGATGATGCTGGAGTACTCCATCCTTCGTAAGATCCTCATGGGGAAGCCTCAGCTCCGCTGGCCCTGGAGCGAAGTACTGGCAATCCTTTTTGTTTTCTCCATCCAGTTGATTTTTTATCGCATCTGAACGCTGACTTAAAAGGATCTTCTGTCCTTGGCTTCACAGTGTTTGTGCATTATTTTTACAGAGGAATACGACAGCTTATATGAAGCAACATACGTGACGTATAAAACTGAAGTAACGACGACAGTGGTCCAGGAGCCCTTCTGTTGGTTGTGAGCCAATACGAAGCTGAACGAAGAGGGTGACGACCCCCATGAGCTGTTTGTCTCAGAAACGGTAACATTCTTTGTAAAGATCTGTAGTCCTTGTGATAAACAAGATTATGAAGAAGTCTCAGGTAATCCCAGTTCATATTTTTTTAATTAAACATTAAAACTTTTTTTGCAGGAATTCCTCATTTCAGCCTTTGAGGAGAGGATCATTCAGGAGAATTGAGCTCGTATCATGAGGATTCCTACAGCGAGCTGGTGACAGAGGATGGAGAGTGATGGTGGACTGCAGCAGAGAGGAGGCAGTGGGCAGCCGGCTTTGGACACACCCGTCAAAAAACTACCGCATTATGACGGAATGGGGGTTACTTTCTCACTGCAAAGATCGGGTGGAAATCCACTGCCCTAAGGTATTTATGGAAAATGTTGTAGGCAAAAAATCTCAATGTAAAATAGTATAAATTAGCAAAACAAAGTTTTTCAAATGTCATAAGTTTTGTTTGTGGCCTT